>NW_006160010.1:1267394-1286229 GCF_000334495.1 Tupaia belangeri chinensis
ATTCCTCTAAGGAGAAGTCTCTCTTTTTTTTTTAACATGAAGTAGATTATTTTAAAGAATTATTTTTATTTATTGTTATTATTTTAACTTGACCAGAGAGAGAGAGAGAGGGAGAAGGAAAGCAAGAAAGCAAGCCACCAGGTCCAAGACTCAAACCGTGGTTGGCCATGTGGGAGTCCAGCACATCAACCACCACTCCACCTGTTGGCCCCTAAGGAGAAGTCTCATAAAGCATATTATCCTGATTTGGCAAATATCCCCACACATGTTATACAGCAACATTTTACTACTCAGAATTTCTGCTAATGCAAATAACCAGTGTAGAGTACCATGGCTTAAACCAGTTAATTGTCTGTGAATTGCTGGCTTCAAGTGTTGCAGTCTTCTTATGTTCAAGACATCACAGCATCCTGACTTCCCCCACTTAGGTGTTGAGCCAGTTTCACAGAAATTAGTTGTTTCATCACAGTGGCAACCTGACAGCTGGTGGCTTCAGACTCTCCTCTTTTTAGCCTACCCATCAGATGAAAGAGATTTTGTTCTTTTCAAGATTCTCAACAGAAGTTCTAAATAGGAGTCTCATTGGCTTCATGGAGTCTGTTTCTATCCCTGATTTATCTCTGTGGATAGGAAAGCAGATGACATTGAATGTCCAGGTCCTATGCCCATCCCCAGGGCAAGAGTGAGAAAGAGTGAGGTCGGCTGTGGTCAAATCACTTGGATCACAGGCAATTCTGAAGTGCTGTTACCAGAAAAAGAGGGAGTAAACATTGAACAGGCATCCGGCATCCATGTGGATGACACAGGTTTATCATAATAAGTAAGTAGTAAGGAAGTGGCAGTGGGCTTTTGGCATCCACCCCCTCACTGCTGTCACTTTAGTCTACTAGAGGTGACCATTCTTAGCTAGAACACTTTTAACCATCCCTTGCCTTGAGCTGTGTGGTAAGTGTGTTTCACGTTAGTGCAAAGTGAGATCAACAGGAAGACAACTGTTCTATACTCTTGGCTAATAGTAACAGAGGTATGTACCTTGGTTACTTCTCTTCTGTGGGAGAAAACTGGGTCTGCTAATGCCACTCCATCCCTCCTTTTTTCATAGCAGTTTGATGATTAGGACACTTTTATTATTACTTATTTATCTTAGGTTTTTGCTGTAGGGCTCTGTGCTTATGAGAGAGACTGGGAGAAGGAAAATAAGAAATCATCCCTTAGGAACATGATTAAGCCACAATTTCTTCTCCTCTATTTTCCTGTTGGGATTTTGGCCATGCACACACACGTACCCAGTGTGATTTTCAAGCCACCAGGTCCAGGGCTCAAACCAGAGTTGGTCAGGTGGTAGTCCAGTGCTTTAACGTCCATACCACCTGCTGGCCTTGACTTTTATTATTTTTTATTATAAAATTCCTAGGTTTCCCAGTGATAGATGTCATTCAAGTAAGTTACAGTTGTTTAAAAATACAGTCATCTAAGCATATAAAAAAATTAGTATTTTGAGTTTTTTACATTTTGTTAAGCTTTGGATTTACTCTATTTAAGTATATAAGGAGAAATCTAGTTTTATGTCCTCCATTTTCCTAGCAATTTCCTGTTAGATGTGACTCTGCCACACACAAGTCTCTGATGCTTTCTCAGTGTGTAAGTATCATTTGAGCAGCAGTAACATTAAAATTCTCACCAAATAATGGGCCTGTCCTAGCTTTGGTGATCAAAGTGTGTCATGTTTAAGAAAGTTTTGTATAAAATATATTCTAAATATATATATATATTTAGATAGAGAGAGAGAGATTTTTGCTATAAGGTCTGTGTGCTCACTGGAGAAATAGAGACAGAGAGACAGAAAGTAAGAAATCATCCCCCGGGGGATGGGCACACTGCAGTCTCTTCTCTTTTCTCCTCGGGATTTTGGGCACGCACAGACATGTGCCTAGCATGAGTTTTAAGTCGTCAGTTCCCGGATTTCAACCACGGTCGACAGCATGGAACTCTAGCGATGTGTAACTATTACACCATCTGCTGGTCCCCAACTGCATTTTTTAATGGCTGTAGTTATGGCATGATGGCCATAAGTTGCAAACGATACCACTATCTGTGTAAAGTTCTCTGCTTGACATTTTTCAGGGCAAGTCCCGGTAATCATTCTTGTCAGGCATGTGCTTTCGTAACTGGCCCTGATCCTAAGGATGGGCATTAGGAATCCAACCTGTGTCCAGTTCCATTTCTCAGCCTCTGAACTGTGAAACTTTCTTAGTACTGACATACGGCACCGGCCTACATTTTGTAAGCAGCTAATCACCACTTGCTAGACAACTTCCTCTTGTAGATGAGTTTCATTTTAGAAAGCACTTTTGTGTACTTTATCCCACTTGATTTCCACAGTAGATGAGGGCTTATTATCCCAAGTCTGCAGGGAAAAGAATAGAGCGTGAGGCCCTTCGGTGACTTGCACCGGGTTATGTAACTAAGAAATGGCAGAGTCAGGCCTTTGACTTTGGACTGAGCCCATGTTCTTTCCATCACGCCATTGCCTGGAATCCATGGTGCATTTGCAGACTGTGAGACAGAGCTAAGCATGTGTGAAAGTCCCACTGCCATTGTGCCCATCCATCAAGACGGCTGCACAGCTGAGGAATGTGCGGGCTTCTCTGTGGGAGGGCATAGGAGCCTGACAGGAATCGAGACACTAGGAAGAGGAATGAACCAGTAGGAGACATTTTAAAGGACATTAAGCCTACTTAGTGAGCACTAGTTCTTTGACATCTCCGTTCTCTGAAATATTACTTCAAGAATTCCTGCCTGAGTACAAATCAGTTTTTGCACTACTTTGTATCACAATTCAAAAGAAATAGTTTCATTAAATGTCACTTAATTTGAATTATATTTCACCTTGAATTCTACTAGGTTTATTTATTAGCTTGTAAATGAGAATTTCTTAGTATGTAAATGAGAAGTTGCTTTTTCTTTTAAGCCCTTTTTATGTATTTTCAAATTTCAACGTAAATTTGAAGTGAATCTTTTCATATCAGAACAGGTGCAAATCAGTGGTTTAGGTCCCTAAGAGAAATCATTTTAAGTCAGCTAACTTACTGTTGAGACTTGGAATTGCGAAAGGAAAATATTTTATCTGACCTCATTTTTGTCTCAGCTGAAGAATGTCAATAACAACTGTCACAACTGATATTTTTGAAAGGCTCTAATGTAAAATGGCATAAAGTTGTCCATTTCACTTTTCAGCAAATTTGAGATGACTTGAGTTCTGAGGCCTGCTATCTTTCCCTTGATGATGTTTTTCTCTCATTTTCCTCACGATGTTGTATTGACAAAGTTAAGTACAGAAAATTCAATTCAAGTGACTGGAAGCAGATCAGATGATTTAATGAACTCAGCTTTATTTATATTAGGTGGAGAAATCAAAGCTGAGACTGATCATTTCTGTGCCCATCGCAGAACGAGAGCCCTCATTAAGCCCACACAGAGAACTCAGTGAGAGATTGCTTATCTTCCACATTTCCTGGGTCTAACCGTCCCGTCCCAGCTCATCAGCCTCCGTGACTCTTTTCCAAGGAAGTGAAGAACAGAGGCATGCCGCACTAGCTCTCCTGAAGAGAAAACACCATGTAGTTGATGTACCCCCAAAGCACTGCATCTTGTGTGGTTGAGACTCAGTTGTCCTTGTCCTGGCTTTTCAGGAAATATTAGGCACATGCGAGTTTTATTTTAAAAGCAGAGCTGCGAGACCAACAGTTAGCGTAATGGCTATGTCGCTGGACTCCCATGTAGTTGACAGCGGTTTGTGTCCTGTACCCGGTGGCTTAAAACTCATGCCGGGCGCGTGTGCATGCGTGCCCAAGATCCCAAGAGGAGAATGGAGGAGAAGGGATTGTGGCGTGGCCATCCCTCTTGGGGGTGATTTCTCACTTTCTGTCTCTCTTTCTCTGTCTGTCTGGCAAGCACATGCACCCTATAGCAAAAGTCGCTTTAAAAAAAATGGCAGAGTTGCATGTCAGCATCTGGAACAGCAAAAACATCTGGAGTTCAGGTCTAGCTGCCTCAAGTCAGCAAAGGATATCATACATCTGGGGAAGGTCAATTTTTAAGGGATTACCTGTGGTGAGAATGGATCGGCACCATCTTTCGTGTACAATGGCAGTTGCGGGTAGGAAGATGCTGACAATGAATCTAAAACCATGCAAACAGCTGATATAGCATGCACCTCGAAAACTTTTTTAAAATTAAAAAAAAAAGTGGGATAGTTGTTATGGTAATCACAACTCTCAAAACAATTCCATTTGACTAGTGAAAATAGTCTAGTAACTGTCTTTATTCTAGCCTTACCTGCCTGCTTTGGTCATAGCAGACTGTATCTGTCCTTGCAATCTAGGGTCTATGAGGACAGAGCTTTATGAGTAGAATTTACCGCAACGTACATATAACATTTATGCTAAATCTGGATGTATGTTTAGGTACATCCGGTAAAGGGGGGCCCAGGTGGGAAGAACCACTACATTTACCATCACAAAGACTGCAATAGTTGAGCCACAAAACATTCTCTGTGGCTTTTCAAAAAATGTTTTATTTTTCTGCCACAAAAATAGGCAGGAAACAATATTTGACTAAAAGATTTTATTCACAGATTCAATATGGTGTCCCCTCTTGTGCTTTAAGATTTATAGGAGAAAAACCTCCAAGCAATTTTCTAAGTCCTGGATACATTTGTGTTATTTGTGTAACCCGTGTAATCAAGGCTAAATACAGACAGCGAAGAGGCTGGCCTAGCTTGTATTTACTTGAAATGGCTAACACTCCTTTATAGGCTCATAACTCCTTCAAGTGTTTGCACTGGATGAGTCTGTGGAACCCCGCCCCCACTTATGAGCAACTAAAATTGGGTCACAGATAAGCTTGATTACTTGTGGGGAAACAATTTTGGGGAGATGAATATAGTAATTTAATTTTCCTTAATGTGAGGGATGAATTTGTTCCAACAGGTTTACAAGTTACAGTTTTAGCCTGCAGCTTTCTATGTTACTATTTAAAAATGTTACACTTAAAGGGGACAAAAGAGCTAAAAATAACTAAATGCAAATGAGGACCTTTCATTCTAGGACCTTTGAAAGGAAATTGGGGATCATATGGACATTTTTATAATTTTAGCCCCCCCCCATTGTCTCAGGTCTTACTTCCTCTTTGTGTGGGTTAAAATAGAATTGATTTTCCCCTATCGAATATCTGTCAGGTAAAGTTAAGAACTAGTGATTTTACAGGAGAATTGATGCTTCAACAGAAACCTTTCTTTATAAACAGAGTTTTATGTTGAAGGTTTGCAGTTAAAGCTAGTGTTTAAATAGCAAAAGCGCTCTTGTGATTAAAAACGTGGCAATGTGTAACTAAGTGATGAGTTTAATAGAAGAACCGTGTATTCTGAGCATGAAAATCCATCAGAAGCCATTTGCAAACTGAATTAGAAGTGAGATACCAAAGCCAGGTAAGAAGTGAAGAGATCCTTGTGGTAGTGTAAGGAAGGGATAAAAGTGTGGTGATGAAGACTACATAGCAATCCACTGGGAACAGACTGGAAAGCAAAGACCTGACTCCAGAGATACAAGGGCATTTCAAACAGTTGATGGAAAATTTTTGTGCAGAAAAAGACATTTTTTAAAAGAATTATTTAATTTAATTAATTAACTTTAATTTGACCAGAGAGGGACAGAGTGAGAGAAAGTGAGAAAGCAAGCCACCAGGTCAGGGACTTGAACTGTGGTCCACCATGTGGGAGTTCAGTGCCCTTAGCCCCCATGCCACCTGCTGGCCCCAGAAAAAGAAATTTTAAATCCATATGTAGTTTTCTAATAATTTCCCATGAACTTTTTGAAGATTCTACCATACAGTTTGCTAAGGTTTGAATGTGTGTTTATAAATAAGCTCATATGTTGGAACCTCAATCCCTAGTGTAAAAGTGTTGAGAGGTAGTAGCTTTAAGAAGTGATTAAGTCATGAGGTCTCTACCGTGGTGAATGAGTTAGTGCCATTATTTGCAGGAGTGGGTTGGTTATTGTGGGTTTGGACTGCTAATGAAAGGACAAGCTCTGTTCCTCCCCTCTCCCTGCCATACCTGCTCTCACCTGTCTGCCACCATGGGGTGAGGCGGCAAGAAGGCCCCCACCAGATATGGGCCTTCAACCTGAACTTGCCAGCCCTCAGAACTGTGAGAAATCAATCTCTGCTCTATAAATTACTCAGTCTCAAGTACTGTCATAGCAATACAAAATGACCCAAGCTACCATTATTGCTGTGTATGAATTATTGCTGTGTATTTACATTTAACAATGTATGTGTCATCTCCCTATTTTTTTTTGTTTGTTTGTTTTATTTTATTTTGGGTTTCTTTTCCTCAGTTGTTTCAGTTTTAGTTGCCAGAATACTGGGTGAAAAACATTAAGGAAATATAATCTCTGGTATCTGGATCAGAAATATATCTCTACCCCTGGTTTTTATCCCATAATGCCAGAAGGATTCTAGGCCTTTCCCAGATGCAGGGCTGGCTCCATAGGAAGAGTCCTAATAGCATTTTCTCCTAGAATCATGAACAAGGCTTTCAGAGCTGCATATTGTTTTATGAAAATGCAGGTGGTTATTGTGTCAAACAGAATGAAAAACAGGGAATATCCTATAATACTGTACAAATATTCTTTTGTGTGTATTTTTAGAAACTAAAGGTAATAATTTATAGTAATTAGAAACTACCCATAAAAGAGCTTTGCAAATTAAAGTTTATCCCTTCATATACTTTATCTTACATTGGCTAATAGTTCCCAACTTTGACTACACATTAGAATAAACTAGAAAGCTTTTAAAACTAGTCCTGATGCACAGGCCCAATTCTAACCCATTTGTGCACCTAGCATGTAGAGCCCAGGCATAGGTATGTTCTAAAATCTTGCCGGTGATTCTGATGTGCGGTCGGGACGGACTTTCTCTTCTTTAGATATCAAGCCTGTAATATCTCTTTGTCTCAGTGATCATTCTCCTGATGACCTCAGCCATTTCCTCTACCGAACTGCCAGTCTTGTCTAGTGTTTGATTTTGAGACAAAGAAGAATGGCAATGAAATGGAAGCTTTGGACATTTTCAGCCTAAAAGAAAAAAGGAAGCCCATGTTAATAATATCCTGTTTTGAAAAGGGAGACAACCTCTGTATTCTGGAGTAGCTTTACCCGATTAATACACTGTAAGGTATTGCTCTATTAACGGCTCTCCTTACTCTGCCAACATGTAGGATTTGCAAACATTATACCCTTGTTTACATCCTCTGTACATTGGCGCTGATTTGTTTTATTCTGGGATTTAGCTGAAAGGAGTGACCAGTTGAACACACACTTTAAAAACCTGAAGTACAAAAAAACCCCAAAAAACCAAAAACAAAAAACCCCCAAAAAACAAAAACACGATGAAAAGATTTTAAGTGAAATTTCTAATCCCAAGACAATGTCTCTGAATGTGTACGTATTTCGTAATGAAGGGTACTAGGTTTCACTAAGACTTTTCCTTTTTTGGTTTTTAAAAAAAGTTAACTTGTCCTGTCCGACATGAACATGAGCATTTCTATAGGGTTTAGAATGCTGTTTATGGCATAATGGCTAAGAGGTTAAATGTTGCCTTTCAATAGCAGGCATGCCCTTTACATTTCTTGTGGGCTAAGTGACAGATGAGACCATTTACATCCACTAACATTTCAGTAACTTGGCAAGGGCTTTGGCAACCAAGTTCTACCAGATCGAAGGTGTCAGATTACACAGAATGATGCTCTTAGCCAGTGAGTCTCCCCATCAGCTTCTCCGGAAATTGTGCCAAGATAAAAGACTTCAGAGTTTTCATTGCTACTTCTTGATTATAAACTGCACTGTTTTGAGCTCTGGTTAGGCTAGCAAAGTTGATTGTCTATAGCAGGCTTCTCTGACCAGCATGGACAACCTTGAGACCATTCTTAATCCATCAAAGTAGAATGCCCACCAGGGATTAATTACAACATAACTCCTATTCTGCATGCTTCTTCTGTCACATTTCCTTGCTTGCATGCGCTTCTTTTCCCTTTTCCTCTTCTCCAATTCACAGTTCCCCGCATGCAGAGTTGTCCTCATGCAGAAAACAACTTGCATCAACATCTCAGTCAGTTAAGAGTAAAGTCAGGAACCAGGGTATTGCAGAAGCCATAATGTTGCCAAAGGACAGAAGGAAGATTTTTGAGACAATTTTTCACCTAAGCCAGACAGTTAAGTTCTTTTCTACAGATGATCAAAATGGATATATGAATAGCCAAAAGAATATGGGATTTAATGTGACCCAGTGACTTTTGTGGACATACAGTTAAGACAATTGATGGAATTATTTTCCAGTATGTAGAATCCTTTTTCTGTCATGAGACACACTGAGGAAGGCCAAGCTATCAGGTAAGAAGATGGCTGTTTCGGCTGGACCCCCAAGAGACTCCAGTGACTTTTGTGGACATACAGTTAAGACAATTGATGGAATTATTTTCCAGTATGTAGAATCCTTTTTCTGTCATGAGACACACTGAGGAAGGCCAAGCTATCAGGTAAGATGGCTGTTTCGGCTGGACCCTCAAGAGACTGCCCCAGACAAAAAAAACGAAGGCAGTCGTATACTCTTACCCACACTTCCTACCCACTGCGATTGGCCATCTGGGAACCAGGACCATCGCTAGTCAGTAACAGTGAAACAAAACCACAAAACCCACAAATTATCATTTCACTGCATTTATTCTACTGTAGTTACCTCCTCCATTGATAACCCTAAGAGAGAGCTGAAATAAAGCTGTTTTACTATTATTGTTCCACTGTAATTGGTCCAGAAACTATGGATATGCTGTTAAGAACAGAAGACTGGGGACTGGTAGGTGACGTAGAGGTTAAGGCACTAGATTCCCACATGGCCAACCACAGTTCTAGTCCCAGACCCAATGGGGTGCATGCCCAAAATCCCAAAAGGAGAATGAAAAAGAAGGTATTGTAGTCATCCCTCCTGGGAGGTGATTCACGTTCCCTCATTGTATCTGTCTCTCTCCAATGAGTGCACGCACCCTATGGCAAAAACCTTTTAAAAAATAAGAATAGAAGACTATGCCAAGTTAGGATCAACGCGCAAAAGCAGCTCAATTCTCAATGAGGCAGAAGTGACACATTTGAAGAGTTGGATATAGTATATTGATGAGATCATAACCAAGAAAATGCCATCTAATAATAAAGTGCTTACCACTAAGGGCTATTGTGAAGTAGATATATATATATATATTTTTAAATCAACATTCACATTTTAGAAATGCGAAAACTGAGACAGAGTCATTCCATAAAATTTGTACAGAGTCACACAGCCAGTGAATGGCTCAGCTGGGATTTGAATCTGCTCCAGGATCAATGCTTTAGACCACAAGCCTGTGGTTCTGTTAACTTTTTGAAGATTATGTTTTACAAATAAGATTAAATTTTTGCAAATACTTTAAAGCAGAATAGTGCCAGCAAGTACAATATACAATATTTGATTTGAGCAGGGTATATAATAATGCCATTTTAAAGTTAAAGCAGCCCAGTAATCTTTGTTATGTTATAAATATTAAAACATTATTTTTAAAATCCTGAAATGCAATTATGAAATAGTTCTCTTTTTTCTGTCTTGATACAATTTCCCTTCCCTACATTGTAACATAGATCCTAAAAAAATGGAACATTTCAAGATTAAACCTCTGTTCTTGAGATTGAGTTATAAAGGACAAAAATTTATTTATTTATTTTACTTTTTTTTTTTTTTTGGAGGGTTTTTTTGCGATAGGGCATGTGCGCTCACCAGAAAGACAGAGACAGACAGAGAGTCAGAAAGCGAGAAATCACCCCCCAGGGGGGATGGCCATGCCACAAGCCCTTCTCCTCCCTTCTTCTCTCAGGATCTTGGGCAAGCACGCACACGCATGAGTTTAAGCCACCAGGTCCAGTACTCGAACTGCAGTTGACTACATGGGAGTCCAGCAACATAGCCATTACGCCAACTGCTGGTCCCCAAAATTTACTTTATTCACAAGGCCTTAGGTTGGTATCTACTTGGATTTTCATCCTGGAGGGAAAATGTTTGATGTTGAAGCACCCAGCAAGGATACCCAAGAACACCAGCACTCAAGTTCTTAGGCAGCACTGCCATTGGTGCTCTGGAGGAAAGGAATAATCTCTAGTTTTTAGTTTGTTTTCTCATGTATAAAATAGTAAATGGGCTAAATAATGGTTTCCATTTTCTCTGATAATCTCATAAAAGCTCAGAATTCTTTCTCCTGAGAAATGTGCAGGCAAATGTTCAGTGGGGTTCTTGGAACCTCTAAACCTCTTTAAAGAACCCAGGTTAAAACCTGTACATTACATCCCTCACATTCTTCACAATGCCTATCTGGCTGGTTCTGTTCATTCATTATGCTGAGAAGCTGAGATACAGTGGGCACATGCCTTGTTTGGGAGCATAAGACCAGCCGAGAGCAGGGAAGGACGTGTGAACAGCTTGAGAAAGAAGGTCAAGAAGGCTATTGGGCTTGTTAGGGCAGGCATGCAGCAAGAGCGAGGACATTGAGCAGAGGGCCCAGCTTGTGCTGAAGACAAACTGGAATGACTTGACAGTTTTGCTTGAAGGGGAAGGGAAGATGAAGAGCTTAATTCTGCTGTCCTGCCTTAGTATTCAAGGTACTGTGCTTTGTACACAGGTCCAGCCTGCCCAGTCGAGATCTCATTAAGGAAAGGCATAGTATTGTTTGAGTTCTCTTTCCCACAGCAGAGCTAAAAGTAAACAGCAGCCAAAGATAAACAAGGAACATTGCTTCTTCCTGTGTTGTACAATAGTAAGTCTAATTTATTGACAATATTCTTGGTGGTGTAAATACCGAATCTTACAATGAACTCTTTAAAGAGCCTGAAGGTTTCTAAGGTTTTCCATGGCAGCAGACTTTTCTTTTGTCGCTAATAGAATTTGTTTTCTAAATCAGGATTTCTTAAATAACAGGCTTTGTGTGCTGAAGGACACAGGCTACCCACTTGCTACTCGGTTCAGATTTGTTTTGTTTTCTGTTAATTCTTTAAACCACAGACTGGCTGAATTTCTACTTTTCTCAGCTTTTGTTTCTTGCAAAAGAAGTAGAAAGGTAGACTTAAAGGTAAAGAAAACAACTATACCTCTGCTTCTGAATCTCCTTGGAGGTTGTTTGGGTCATGGTTTAGAAAGGAATTCCCACCAATATCTAAGGAATTATGAACAGTTCCACTATTGCTTGCCACTCTCATAGACTGGTATCGCCATGCACCCAGATGAAGGTCCTAACCCTGTAGAACCAGGGTGGCCTGGGTTACAGTTCTAGTTTGTGCAAGAAAAGCATGTTTACAGAGATCTGTTTCATGGTTCCTTCTTTGATTGCTTATTTATTTTTGCCTTTATTTCCAAAAGGTTTTAAGCTGACTTTGATATCCTCTAAGTTGACTTTGGTATCCTTTCGTTTTGTACTTTGCCTTTCTGACCCAGTCTACACCCTACCCATAGGCTTATTTTCCCAGTTAAGACACCCATGTATAGGTGACCCAACTTATCTAACACATGAGGTCCATCCTCACCTGGTGACATCTTGTCCTGCTCCAGTTTAAGACAACTTTACCATCTAGGATCAGCCTCTTTAAAAACAGCCTGTTCCAGGTGGACTTACCATCGAAAGAAGTGGAAGTACAACAAGTGTAAACATTAGACTTTCTTTTCTTTCAATTGCTTAAAAGCAATAACGCATACAGTTCAGCTCCCCATTCTGCTCCGTCACACTAGGAAGACTGCTACATATTTTTCCATCCCATTTTTTATATTCTTGATGAACTCCATAGAGTACTAATTTATGTGAATGTGTTCATCTGCAATTTGCTTGTTTAGTCAATACAATGTTTTAGAAGCTATTCCAAATGATATGCTTACCTTTCGTTCACGCAAACTGTTCTTTATGCCAAGATATAAATATAATATGATTTCTCTCTATATTTATTAAGTATCAGTAGATAGACAGGCAGATTTTCCTCGATGTTCATTGTTACAATGGTTCAGGGAACATATTTCCGTGAACTCTTTTTTCATGAATGTAAACATTTGTCAATTAGAAATGCTGCAAATATCTGCTTGTAGTCTGTCTTGTCGTTTACATTCTGTGTATTACATGAGGTATTCACATTCAATGCTGTCATACTAACCAGTAGTTTTCTTTTAACTCATTTTGTAGTTATTCATCTAATTTTATGTATTATTATTTTTTTTTTTTAGAGGGAGATTTTTGCTATAGGGTGAGTGCACTCGCAGGAGAGATAGACAGAAAGCGAGACATCCCCCCTGGAGGGATGGCGACACTGCAATCCCTTCTCCTCCATTCTCCTCTCAGGACTTTGGGATGTGTGCACGTGCTTCTGGTATGAGTTTAAGCCGCCGGGCCTGGGACTCAAACCGTGGTTGACTACATGGGAGTCCAGTGATATAACCATTATGCTATCTGCTGGCCACTTATTATTATTATTTTAAAATTTGATATAGGGCACATGTGCTCACCAGAGAGAGAAACACACACACACGCACAGAGAGAGACAGAGAGAGAGCGAGAGAAAGTGAGAAAGCAAGCCTCCAGGTTCATGACTCAAACTGCCCTCGGCCATGTGTGAATCCAGCACCTCAACCACCATGCCACCTGATGGCCCCTTCATTTAACTCTTTTTTTTTTTGAAGAGGCTTTTGCTATAGGGTGCTTGCACTCACCAGAAAGACAGAGATAAACGAGAAATCCCTCCCCAGGGGGATGGCCATGCCACAATCCCTTCTTCTCCATTCTCCTCTAGGGATCTTGGGCACGCACGCACATGCGCCAAGTATGAGTTTAAGCCACTGAGTTGGGGACTCAAACCACAGTCCACCACATGGGAGTTCAGCAATATAGTCATCACACCAATTGCTGGTCCCTATTTAACTCTTAATTAAATAAAATTAAGAAATCTGTTCTAAGGTCATAATCTCTTGTGATGTCTTCTAAAGTAAAAGTTTTATTTTTTACTCTTAGATATTTTATTCATCTAGAATATATTTTGTCAATGATATTGAATAGGGATCTATTCTTTTTAATGATAATTAATTGTCTTAAAGGCATTTATTGAGTAATATATTGTAATACACCAAAATTCCCACTCATTTGTGGGTAGACTCTTTTTTTTATTTGCTTATCCCTGCACCAACACCTTACTCTTCTAGTTGCTGCATATCTTTCTTTTCATCAGTTCAAAGTATTTTTGATAGATATTTTCATGTTAAGCAATCTTTGAAACTCCTGGATAAACCCTCCTTCATTTTAGTTCACTCTTGGAGTAAAATTACTACTACTTAATTTATATTTTTACATATACTCATAAGCAAGATGAGTTTATAATGATTCTTTCTTATATGTTTTTAGTCTTTTCATATCCAAGCTATGGGATCATCAAACAATGAGGTAGTAATGAGAACTGGTACATTTTATATAGATGTAACATTTCCCTGTAAAACTTTATTGTATTTATTTATTTATTTATTTATTTAATACCAGAGGGTATGTGTGCTCACCAGAGAGAGAGAAAGCACCCCCGTATAGAGCCTGGTCATGCTGCAATTCTTTTTCTTCCATTTCTCCATCCTTTCAGGATCCTAGGCGTGCGTGCATGCACACACACACACACACACACACACACACACTTGATATGTTTTAAAGCCATCAGGGCTAGAAATTGACTATCAGTGACCATGTAGGATCTGGCCCCAACTGCACAGTATTTAACCACTGCATCACGGGTCCAGTCTTTTAAAACCTTATTGACCTTAGAGGTCTGTGGAGAATTTTAACTCTAATTTCTGTAACAGTTTTGGTCTAGCCACATTTTTCATCTTTACTAAATCACTTAAAAGATTATTTTCTTCGAAAATAGTTTATTTCACTTGAGTATTCAGATTTGTTGACATAGACAAGTGCTTAAAATCCTTACCTTCTATTTGGTTTTATTTTAGATTACTACCCCAGCTTTCTATTCTGCTTTGGCATTTCCTGACCCATTACGTTTAACTATATGAGTCATAATTTTTAGGTAAATTTCTTGTGGCATAGATCTGGATTTGTTTAGCTAGTGGCTTTAATACATTTACATTTATTGTGATTTATAAACTTTGAGTAATTTCTACTAAATCATTTTGTATTTTATGTGAATCAAGTTTATTAGTTTCCTTTTTGCTTTCTTTCCATTGGGGTGATTAAACACTCCACATTTTTGTTTCTAGGTTTGTTTGATTTTCAAAATACATATACATAGAAAAATTTTTAATTAATCTTTTAATCTCATCTTGGATGATACAAGAACTTTTATTTCTGGGAACCAGCAGTTAGAGTAATGGCTATGTCGCTGGACTCCCACGTAGTCGACTGCGGTTCATGTCCCGGACCCAGTGGCTTAAAACTCATGCCGGGCGCATGTGCATGTGTGCCCAAGATCCCAAGAGGAGAATGGAGGAGAGGAGATTGTGGCGTGACCATCCCCCTGGGGGTGATTTCTCGCTTTCTGTCTCTATGTCTCTCTCTGTCTGTCTGGCAAGCACATGCGCCCTATAGCAAAAACCTCTCCCCCTCCAAAAAGAAAAAGGATTTTTATTTCTTTGTGTGGTTTATAATTTTGTATTGTAAGCTCAGAGAAGAGTTGTTTTCTATATGAACTTCCTGTGGTCTTTGATGACGTCTAACATGATTTACAAGTTTCAGACTAGTTTTTTTCTTAATTTCTCACCTTGATATTTCTGATGTGTATGAATAATGTGAATTTGGATGCCATATCTATGTGGGACAAGGTTTGAAGTTCAGCTTTCTGACAGGTAGCTATTCACATCTTTCCCAGGGCAATAAATGGAGATTTTCCTGGTTTCTCTTTTATAATCTTGGCAGCCATTAGCTCCTAGATTTCTGCATGTAATTCAGTCCTAGCGACCTGCATACAGGGCCCAGATGCCATGTAGCATCCAAGCCAGCACTCCCTGGTTTTGATTGCTCTATGAGCCACAGGCCTCTGTCACTTCTGAGTACTGTGATGTTTTGTCATGGCTTTATTTTTGGCCCATGAAGATTTATGGTTCCAAATTCTGAGTTAGACTATAAATTTAAAATGTTATCATCCTTATGCACTTTTAAGCAACTGATTTGTTTGTTGATAAGAGAAGTTATACATGAGTACTGTCAAACATATTGCCTTGAATTTCACTCTACATTTTTACTTTAAACTAATATTCGAATATTAGTGCTATTGTTCGTGTTCCTGATCCCGTCGTATTCAGATACATTGTTTGTTTACAATTTCTTTTTCTCCTGCTTTCAGTCACTAAATATTTCAATTCCTTTACATATGGGGAATGACATTTAGCATGCAGAAATTCCTAACCAATTGTGGTTTTACGATTATTTGATTTTATAGATAGATACTAATTTTTTTTTTTACAATTTCAGGTTTATATTTAACATTTTCTTGAGAGTGTCTAATAACATGGGAACATGCTTTCTGTTCTCTGAATCTTCTAAAATGTAGCTAGAAGACCAAGTCTAGGGTAGGCTAGGGGGTTGCCCAGCATTTTCCTAAGGCTAGGCTAGGGGGTTACCCAGCTATTTCCTAAGGTTTGTGTAAACCAGCCAAGGTCAGTCTAGGTACAGACACATTACATTTTAAAGCAGTAAGGTCTGGTTTACAAAATTGGAGCCAGTTAAAATTTTATCACCTAACCCTGGTTGAAGAATCTGCCTCAGTAGGCGACAGAACGAAGTTTTCTGAACATTTGGAGAGAGAGTCAAGAAGAACAACTTGTCATACTACATTAACATCGATTAATCTCTTTTGTTTTAGAAAAATGATGCCTCTAAAACTTTCATTTATCAAACAGTTCATCCTCCCAAGGTCATTGTTCCATATAAAGGTTATGAGAGATGGGCCTGATTCGCATCACATGAAAGATGGGGAGTAGTGTACTCACCAGCATCGCCATGGAAACTTGCACCGAATTCCTGCTTTCCCTGTGTTCTCTCTCACTATTTTGCCTCTAGTTTCTTTCAAGTGTCTTTGCTTCTCTTCTGCCTGCTATTGACAGCAGTGAAACAAACTCCTTTGGCTTTTTTGTGTCTTGACAACTTCTGTCAGCACAAATCAGGGCACAGAGCAGAAAAAATAGTGTTATGGGCCTTTTTCTTAGCACTTCTTTCTTTCTCCCTTCTTTCCTCCCTCCCTCTCTCTTTCTTTCTCTTCTTTCTTCCATGAGACAGAGAGGTCAGAGAGACAAGGCCTCGAACCACATGGTAGGCCACGTGGGATCCAGCCACCTTAACGACCATGCCACTAGCTTGCCTTTCTTATTGTTAAGCCTTCCCATGTCATCTGCAGCATGGGCACTTCTCAGTGGCTTTATTTCTTCTAGCCCTGTTCATCTTCTACCATCCAGTTTACCATATGTTCTGTGTTCTCTGTTCTCACTGCCTTCCTCTAGGGCTGCCCTTGGAAAGGAACCAAATTTTTCTCACTTCCTTATGAAAAGCAAACTGACTTTCTCTGGTCTCTTTCACTTAAGGCCCATGCATTTACTCCCATTGTTCTATTAAGGAATTTTCATAAACAAATTATTTGCCAACAAAGAATTCTGTTTATCAGATTAAAAATATTATTTTTGGGAGCAGCAGTTGTCGTAAGGGCTATGTTGTTGGACTCCCATGTAGTTGACCACAGTTGGAGTCCCAGACCCGGTGGCTTAAACCCACACTGGGAACATGTACGTGCGTGCACAAGATCCCAAGAGGAGAGTGGAGAAGGGATTGTGGCGTGGCCATTCCCCCCTTGGGGGGTGATTTATCACTTTCTGTCTCTCTCTCTCTGGCAAAGTGCACTCGCCCTATAGCAAGAACCTGTCTGAAAAAAAAATTTTTTTTTCCTACGCTGTCATCCATTTTAGAATCATTTTGCAACTTTTCTTAACTCTAGTTTTCGGAAATCCTTTGCTATTATTAACTCTGATTTTGTTAAATGATGAACTTTTTAAGAATGTAATTCTTACAATTGGTAAGCTATTGGGTTGTCTGAAAAGTGATGGTGCATTTTTGCATAGAAACATTATCATTTTATATTATTTAATTGGATCATATCAAGCCGCACACCTGGGTTAATTTGTAACAGTAAAAGGAATCTACTCATATACTGGGGCTTTAGTCAAACTGAGAAGCCAGGATAGCTTATGTGTCAGTATCATACATGAGGTCATATTTCTGCCTGCCTATTTTCAAATATTTCTCCATCACATAACAGCTGTGTGACCTTGGACAAGCTAGTTCGCCTCTCTGTTCTTTCATTTCCTCATCTGTAACATCTAGTAATAGTAACAATAATATATGCACAGTGGGAGTAAAAAACGAATTCATACATGTGCAGGCCTTGCAATGATGCCTGGCATCTAGTAGATGCTGTATGAAGTCACATGTTAGCGAACTGAATTCATACGTGTGCAGGCCTTGCAGTGATGCCTGGCATCTAGTAGATGCTGTATGAAGTCACATGTTAGCGAACTGAATTCATACGTGTGCAGGCCTTGCAGTGATGCCTGGCATCTAGTAGATGCTGTATGAAGTCACATGTTAGCGAACTGAATTCATACGTGTGCAGGCCTTGCAGTGATGCCTGGCATCTAGTAGATGCTGTATGAAGTCACATGTTAGCGAACTGAATTCATACGTGTGCAGGCCTTGCAGTGATGCCTGGCATCTAGTAGATGCTGTATGAAGTCACATGTTAGCGAACTGAATTCATACGTGTGCAGGCCTTGCAGTGATGCCTGGCATCTAGTAGATGCTGTATGAAGTCACATGTTAGTGAAGGTTCACGCATGCCACACGTTATTTCAAGGCATTGAGAACAAAAGTATGAACTAAAAGAGGCCAACGGATTAGAGTTTTAGGATAAAAGCATTGTACACATCTCACATTAAAAATATACTCAATATAGAAATCACCATGTTCCAATGCATAATATACCAAATAAACGTACAATATTCATAAGGCATGTACTTTATACTTTTTTTTTTTTTTCCTGGTTCCTTGGAAAATCTCCATTTCAAGACCTATGCTAAAACAGCATTTATATGGTGGACTCACAATACCCATGAAGCTCATTCTTGTACTCATTCTTGTGCCTTTACGGCCAGCAGGTGGCATGGTGGTTAAGGTGCTGGACTCCCACATGGCCTACTATGGTTCAATTCCCAGACCTGGCACCTTGAAAATAATCCCAGGAGGAAAATGGAGGCGAAGTGATTGTATTATGGCCAACCCCCCAGAGGATGGTTTCTCATTTTCCCTCTCACCATCTTTCTCTCTTTTTCTCTCTGGAGGACAACTTACCCTATGGCAGAATTATAAAAAAAAAATAAATAAATAAAATCCCCAGCTTCACAGTCTCTGGTAGGAAATCATATGCCAAAAAATAAAGAGTATGTATTTTTAAATGTTGAGGATTGCAAATCATAGATGACCTCTTCATTGTCAGGGACTCTAATGGATTTACAGTTGTACCCAGCTTACTCGTTAACAAGGTAGCCCACCATAGTGTCCTGGAAACTGACAGGAAAATTTGGGGTCAGACACAAAGCAGTTTTCTTACCCGTGGCACAGCAAGCAGCACAGTGCCATGATCACATCAGTTCTCCTTGGCCTCCAAGCCCCAGGGGGGCTGGGGGCTGGGGA
>NW_006160010.1:1290223-1304420 GCF_000334495.1 Tupaia belangeri chinensis
GTGTGCAGGCCTTGCAGTGATGCCTGGCGTCTAGTAGATGCTGTATGAAGTCACATGTTAGCGAACTGAATTCATATGTGTGCAGGCCTTGCAGTGATGCCTGGCGTCTAGTAGATGCTATATGAAGTCACATGTTAGCAAACTGAATTCATACGTGTGCAGGCCTTGCAGTGATGCCTGGCGTCTAGTAGATGCTATATGAAGTCACATGTTAGCGAACTGAATTCATACGTGTGCAGGCCTTGCAGTGATGCCTGGCGTCTAGTAGATGCTATATGAAGTCACATGTTAGCGAACTGAATTCATACGTGTGCAGGCCTTGCAGTGATGCCTGGCGTCTAGTAGATGCTATATGAAGTCACATGTTAGCAAACTGAATTCATACGTGTGCAGGCCTTGCAGTGATGCCTGGCGTCTAGTAGATGCTATATGAAGTCACATGTTAGCAAACTGAATTCATACGTGTGCAGGCCTTGCAGTGATGCCTGGCGTCTAGTAGATGCTATATGAAGTCACATGTTAGCGAACTGAATTCATACGTGTGCAGGCCTTGCAGTGATGCCTGGCATCTAGTAGATGCTGTATGAAGTCACATGTTAGTGAAGGTTCACGCATGCCACACGTTATTTCAAGGCATTGAGAACAAAAGTATGAACTAAAAGAGGCCAACGGATTAGAGTTTTAGGATAAAAGCATTGTACACATCTCACATTAAAAATATACTCAATATAGAAATCACCATGTTCCAATGCATAATATACCAAATAAACGTACAATATTCATAAGGCATGTACTTTATACTTTTTTTTTTTTTCCTGGTTCCTTGGAAAATCTCCATTTCAAGACCTATGCTAAAACAGCATTTATATGGTGGACTCACAATACCCATGAAGCTCATTCTTGTACTCATTCTTGTGCCTTTACGGCCAGCAGGTGGCATGGTGGTTAAGGTGCTGGACTCCCACATGGCCTACTATGGTTCAATTCCCAGACCTGGCACCTTGAAAATAATCCCAGGAGGAAAATGGAGGCGAAGGGATTGTATTATGGCCAACCCCCCAGAGGATGGTTTCTCATTTTCCCTCTCACCATCTTTCTCTCTTTTTCTCTCTGGAGGACAACTTACCCTATGGCAGAATTATAAAAAAAAAATAAATAAATAAAATCCCCAGCTTCACAGTCTCTGGTAGGAAATCATATGCCAAAAAATAAAGAGTATGTATTTTTAAATGTTGAGGATTGCAAATCATAGATGACCTCTTCATTGTCAGGGACTCTAATGGATTTACAGTTGTACCCAGCTTACTCGTTAACAAGGTAGCCCACCATAGTGTCCTGGAAACTGACAGGAAAATTTGGGGTCAGACACAAAGCAGTTTTCTTACCCGTGGCACAGCAAGCAGCACAGTGCCATGATCACATCAGTTCTCCTTGGCCTCCAAGCCCCAGGGGGGTTGGGGGCTGGGGAGGCAACACAGTGCAGGCTAGGTGTGTGTTCTGCACACAGTGGGATTACACCTGAGGATCCTCAAGCTTGGGAAACCCCAATCTTTACCATGGATACAAGCAAACTTGCCCAGTCTTTGCTCTGACAGAAAACATCTCTATTGGGACCAGTGGATTGTGTAATGGTTACGTTGCTGGACTCCCACGTAGTTGACCACGGTTTGAGTCCTGGACCCAGCAACTTAAAACTCACACTGGGTGCATGTGTTGCATGCCTCAAGTCCCAAGAGACTGGAGGAGAAGAAATCGCGGCATGGTCATAATAGTAATAATAATAAATAATAATAAATCACCCCTTGGGAGGTGATTTCTTTCTTTCTTTCTGTCTCTGTCTCTCCAGCGAGCACATGTGCCTGGTAGCAAAAATCTCTCTTGAAAAGAAAAAAGAAAAAGAAAAACAAGGCCTAACAGTAGTAAGAATTATTAGGTTAAGAGTAAGAAGTATGATGTGATGGAGAGAAGGAGAGCCCTATTGAATGAAAGAATGCTATATTATTGAAGGAAAGTATGAGAAAGCCAGGGGTACTAGAACAGAGGAAGATAAATGAGCCAGAATGGATCTTGGACTTGATCCTGAAGGCGAGGCAAAGGCATTGAAGGGTTAAGAGAAAGAATGACCTCATTATATTTGCATTTTACAAAGCCCCCTAATTGTTGTGTAAGGGCAGGTTGTAGAGAGTGGGTGAATGCAGACAGTAGAGTTGAGAGCTTATTCCTATAAGCCAAGCAAGAGGTGATAATGATCTGGCAAGAGGTGACAGTGGCAGAGTAGATGATGAGAAATGAATGGATACAAAAAATAATATTTATAAAGTATATTTGGCAGACGTTGGTGATTGATTTGATTTGATTTATAGGGAGAAAAAAAAAGTCGTAGATGATTCTCAGATTTCTGGCATGGGCAACTGTGCAGGCAGAGTGCCTAGAAAGAATTAACTAGCCTCTTGGGGCTTTAGTTCATAAATTCACTTCTATTTCAGTGACAGCAAGCATTTTAGATATATACACAGAGGGAACTTGATTCTCTCCAGAGCCCTACGAACTAACTTTGGTGCAGATGAAAGACAAGCTGTATGGTATTAAGATGTCACACAGATCTTCTAACCTCAATATATCAGTCTCTTGCTTGAATTCACAGAGGAAAGAATATCCTTGTGCCATCAGTTGGGGAAAAAAATTATACCTCAAACTTTCCTACCATTATGATTTCTTTCAAATTATGTAATTTAAATCAGGGAATAAGGATATCATTAATGTTTCCAGTGTTAATTCTAATGGTGCTTATGTCCTTTTCTCCTGTTGTCTAACCGCCTCAGAAATTCTGAATTTTCAACCTAATTTGCATCATTTTATATTCAACCATACCAAATACGTGTCAAGCCTGATGTTCCCCATATGTAAATTATTCTTTGGGATTAAGTAACTACTAGAAGCATCTTGGTGGAGTAGTTTTGATGCAGTTGACAAAAAAACCAACTCAAACTAGCATAGGGCAATGCATTACTCATGTAAGTAAAAACTTTCAGAGAAGGATAGAACTCAGGCAGCTTTGGACACAAAAGATGTGCTCAGGGTTTGGTCTTGCCCTGTAATTCCCTTCTGGAGTTCTTCGTAACTTTCGTTATTGGGTATGCTCTCTTCCATGAATCAGAAATGGAAGCCACTGGCAGCTGGAGGCCTGCCTGGCCTCTGATTTCCCAGTGGAATAAGGTGTTGCTTTTCCACCATGAACCCAGGGAAGACTGCTTCGTGTAGTCATCTCTCAGCCAATCACAGTGGCTGGAGGTTGAAGATCTGATTGTCCCACGTGGGTCACTTGTTTACCTTGGCCAGTCTAACCTGGATTATATCAGATTCTGGTTCTAATCTGTTGTCCACGAGAGGAGAGGACTGTGATTTGAGAACATGGGGAAGGGAAGATAGAGGGACATGTTAAAAACAAATAATAGGTATTTATTTCAAGTAAGTAAATTGTAAAAGTGCTGAAACATCATGGACTGACTTCAACAAGGGCACATGTAGGACTACAGACCTAGAAGATTAAACAAGAAACTTAGTAGTAAGATGAATAGGGACCACCAGGTGGCATAGTGGTTAAGGCACTATACTCCCACTGACCATGGTTTGAGTCCCAGACCCAGTGGTTTGAAATCACATTGAGTGCATGTGTGTGTATGTGCCCAAAATCTCAGGAGAATGGAGGAAAAGATATTGAGGCATGGCCATTCCCCACCTTCCCCCCGCCAGGGTGATTCTCACTTTCCCTTTCACTGTCTCCAATGAGTGCACTCATCTTATGGCAAAAACCTTAAAAATATTTTAAAAAGATGAGCCAAAGACAATCATACAATAATACAAATAAAAAATGCAAGGAGTGAATCAATAGGTGCCAAAGTTTTTTGTTTTTTTTTTTTTTTTTAAAGAAAAAACTGAAATAGAAGGATGAATAAAATCTGGATGTAGATTATAGGACTGATGATTTAATTTTGCTATTTCACTATGCTTAAATTAGATTACATATCTGAGCTAGAAATCATTACCTAAAAAAAAAAAAAAAACTGAAAAGAGTTTGGAAACGATTTAGAATTATTCTACAAAGATGAGTAATAACAAATAAAATTTGAAAATTAGTAAATATGTATGTAGTGCCTTGTCTATGCAAAATGAAGTCATTCAAGCAGGATGAAAGATGTAAACTTGTTGCAGTAGTAAAAGAAATATACTGCTTTTACCTATCTCTCTAATTATGAAAAAAAAAGTAGCCATTTTTCTCTCCGCATCTGTACTCAAAATAACACAGAATAAAAGACGTTCAGGCAGACATTTGAAACATTTGTGATAGAGATAGACACTTTTTCTTATCTGGGAATTAGTAAGTATTAAGATAAACACTGAACTTTCCCAGGAGTCTTTTTATTTAAGGGTGATTTATTTAATTTTGTTTATCATCATTGTTATATTTTAATTTGCTACAGGGCACGGGTGCTCAGTCGAGAGAGAGAAAGTGAGAAAGCATGCTACCATGTCAGGGACTCGAACCACAGTCAGCCATGAAGGAGTCCAGTGCCTTAACCACCACACCACCTGCTGGCCCCATCTTTTAAAGCAGTTCCTTCTCATTTGTTGGCTACGGGGAGGACTGTACTGCTCTAGGGTAGAGTGACCAGTTTGATGACTATAGGCGTCATGAGGACGTAAATGATATGTTGTGATTTGCCTCGTAGGGGCTGAAACATAATAGACTAAAAAATATTTGCTGAATAAATGAGTGATACTGTATATTTCATATGCATTCAGTTATTGGTTATCTGTGAATGGAATGTTTCTGTGGATCTACCAAATACCTTATGCCAGCATAGTCGTCATATACAGGCAGACTCCTAGACTGCCAGCCTTCTAGCTACTGTGCTTTCAGTGAAGAGAAGCTACATGTGCTGTTAATCTCAGTAAGAGACATGACAGTGTGAAGCTAATGTAACTTCCAATTATCTACAATTTTGGATCAGTTGGCTTGTTTTATTATTATCAACTTAAAAGTTCATTTGAGCAATAATTAGGGAAAATGGGGTTTATTACTATCATATGTTATACTGACTAAAAAGTAAATAGTCATAGCACCTTTATGAATAGACTCAATAATGAATTCAGGTCAAAATGGAATTGAGTGATAGAATTTCGATTCAGCCAAGAAACTTACACCATCTTTTACTCAACCTCTTTTATTTTACATCTGATGTAAAAAAAAAAAAAAAATCAAGAAGTCATACTTTGGGAGTCACCACAAATGATTATGAACTGGGACCAGCAGGTGGCATGGTGGTTAAGGGTGGTGGACTCTCACATTGCTGACTGCGGTTCGAATCCTGGACCTGGTGGCTTCTCTCCCTCTCTCTCTCTCTTTCTCTCTCTCTCTCTCTCTCTCCCCTCTCTCACTCTGTGCCTCTTGGTCAGATTAAAATAAATAAAGATAAATAAAATAATTCTTTGAAAATGATAATGAATGATAATAAATGTCACAATACAGTTGATATATAAAAAATGACATCTTACAGCCATCCAGTAAGCCGTGTCTGTCCCTCACGGAAGCGTCAGAGCTGTCCACTCGTACAGGAGGAGACTGTCTACCATCCGTGCTAGACGTCCAAACACAGGCGACCTCGCTTAAGCTGGACCAGTTCTAGGTTTTAGCCAATTACATTGGAGACAGCTAGTTTTAAATATTAAATCAGGATAACTTCATCTGAATAAAATTGCACTATTAGAAAATTCAGCAGTCTTTAAACACTAACACCCTATACACTGACGGTCTCTGTTCTGTTTCCCACATGAGGCTGTAAGATGATGCATGCCAGGGCTTTAATAAACGTGGACTCGGAGACCCATGAATAGAACGCACCCTAGTCCCGCACGTGACTCAGAGTGCTGAAAGAGTTCTCTGTTTTGTTCCAGCTCTTTATTGAGATCCTTAAAATTTGACTTCTGGATTTTTTTTTCCTTTCCCAAGAGAACAAACAAGCTATAGTTTGAGCCAATAGTAATAACCTCAAGCACTTTTATTAATGTTTGCTCAGCAGCAGTCTAAGCCTTGTGTGGTTGCTTTATCCATAGTTCTGTGTGGATCTGCAATTTCCCGTTCACCATCTGGGAAAGCCAGATGTAACTCTTATGAGAAGAGGCACCAGAGTTTCATCTCTACCTCATTATTTCAGATGAAATCGAAGAAGTAAATCTGTAGTGTGTTCTTGACTGTCACAGTAAGAAGAGTTGTCCAGAGCCTGGAAACAAATCCATTTGTGTTCATTTTGTTCTACAGAAATCTGTATTTCACATATAATGCTATAAAACATTCTGTTGGTACAAGTTGATAAACTTTAATTTTTTAAAGAATTTTATTTTATTTGTTGTTATTATTTTTTAAATTTGACCAGAGAGACAGATAGAAAGGGAAAGCGAGACACCAGGTCTGAGATTCAAACCATGTTTGGCCTTGTGGAAGTCCAGCACCTTAACCACCACGCCCTATGAAACTTAATTTTTAAAGGCTAATATCTTCATATCTTGATGGGGATACTCTAAAGGCTCTTGCAACAACTTACACGCGGTGCCCAGCCTCAGCAACCTCCGCGTTTAAGAAGTGTTGTGCAGTGGTTAGACTTCTCTAACTGGACACCGGACGGGACCAGCAGATGGTATAATAGTTATGTCGCTGGACTCCCACAGTTAACCACAGCTCGAGTCCTGGCAGCTTAAAACTCACTCCAGGCTGAGGGGACCAGCAGTTAGCATAATGGCTATGTCGCTGGACTCCCATGTAGTCGACCGAGGTTCGCGTCCTGGACCTGGTGGCTTAGAACTCACACTGGGCGCGTGTGCGTGCGTGCCCAAGATCCCAAGAGGAGAATGGAGGAGAAGGGATTGCAGTGTGACCATCCCCTCTGGGGGGTGATTTCTTGCTTTCTGTCTCTCTGTCTCTCTCTGTCTGGCAAGCGCACGCGCCCTATAGCAAAAGCCTCTGCAAAAATAAATAAATAAATAAATAAATAAATAAATAAATAAATAAATAAATAAACAAACTCACTCCAGGCTTGTGCCCCCAAATCCCAAGAGACTGGAGGAGAAGGGATTGCCATGTGGCCGTCCTTCCTAAGGGAAGATTTTTTGCTTTCTGTCTCTGTGTCTCTGGTGAGCACATGTACCCGATAGCGAAAATATCTCTCTAAAGAAAAAGAGAGAGAGAGAGAGAGAGAGAAGGGACACTAGATTCAGACCAAGTGCTTAGGTTCAAACTCTAGTTCTGCCTCCTCCTAGAATTCAACTTTGAATGAGTTATTTAACATCTCTGCTCCCCTGTTTGTGAAATAACTGAGATGGCATGCTAAACAGAGAAAACATCAGTGGTTTACTGTGCATTCAGAATTAGTAACAATGAGCAGTATATCAAGTTCTATTATTATTGATCTCAAGATGACTGTTGAGAAGATACATCACTTTAATGGCAGTGAAGGTGGCAGTTAGGTTTTTCTAGGGAGTGGAGTATTCAGGACTTTCAGTCTTCCTCCACCTCAGGCACTTCCACCTACTCAGTGGTTCCTGAGTGTCACTCTCAAAATGTATGTTTATGGATCTCTCAGGCCAACTCCTTTTAAAGGAGAATCCAGGATGTTCCTCTCTAAAGAAATTACGAAGTCTAGGCTGAATGGACTTTTCACATTTAGAATCACAGCAAATTACTTCAGCGTTTTTAAATTTTTTACTATTATTACCAAAGAGCATGTGCGCTCTCCAGAGACAGAGAAGGAGAAAGTACCCCCAATAGGGCATGTTCACACCATAATCCCTTCTCCTCCACTTCCCCATTCTTTGAGGATTTGGAGCATGCACACATACACGCCCAGTGTGTGTGTGTGTGTGTGTGTGTGTGTGTGTGTGTGTGTTTGTGTGTGTGTTTTGAGAGGTTTTTGCCATAGGGTGCGTGCGCTCGCCAGACAGACAGAGAGACAGAAAGCTAGAAATCACCCCCCAGGGGGGATGGCCACACCACAATCCCTTCTCCTCCATTCTCCTCTCGGGATCTTGGGCACGCATGCACATGTGCCCGGCGTGAGTTTTAAGCCACCGGGTCCAGGACACGAATCGCGCTCGACTACATGGGAGTCCAGCGACATAGCCATTACGCTAACTGCCGGTCCCTCATGCCCAGTGTGTATTTCAGGACTCTGGAGCCAAGATTTAAACTGTGGTCCATCATGGGGCTTCTGGCTCCCTTAACCATTAGGCTATGGGCCAGCCCCTAGAATATTTTTAATGTTTATTATTTCTTTTGAAATGAGCAGAGACAGTGAAGCACTTATTTATTTGTTTGATACACAGTCAGGGCAGATTTACTTCTTTCACACAGCTCTTGGTAACAAAAATGAGACTTGTTACAGAGGGACAGAACCATCAGATACTAGACAAGCACTCTTACCAGGGTCTTCGTTCTGTGATCCAGCCTTAGCCTCAGCCTCAGTCAGGGTCACTACCACAGGCGTGCATCTGGTGTGTACAGGGAAGTCTCAGGACACGAACCCAGAACTTCCCACATGACTTAAACATCACATTTTATTTTATCCCCAGCTCCTTAGCATTTTCTAAAAGTCTTACTTTTAATGAGCTAGCCTGTTTGGGGTAAATAAATATTTAAGTACATACACGTTTATTACACTGAATGGCCATACATGGACTCTTGCCCAGTTATTAGAATTGTAATGAATATTATCACTTGCTGTAATTATTAGATAGCTTATGTTTAAACAAACACTATGATTTAAGGGATTATGATAATAAAATGAAATGGATGCTAATAAAAAATGTCAACCTCAGGCAAATTTAAACTTTGAGTCACTGGTGTCTCTTGATCATTTGAAGGAAGAGTGCTTTAGGTGAGAGAAATAAACTGGGTATGAGTGAGAATAGCAGCACAGTACATGAAGTGTAGAAATACCTCATAAAAATCTACAGACTCATCAGCCATTCAACACAATACTCCTCTGACATGAGTCATGGGCTGGCCTGCCAGGGAGAATTCCAGATGATCTCTTCCAGACCCTGCTGGTAAAGCATTAGAAAATTAATTACTCATACCAATTTGGGTACATATGCATGGTGACAATGAGGGTCTTCATGCTTTAGAAGTAAAGTGAGAAGATTCTTTTCCAGTTAGATGAAGTATTCCTAGGGTAGTATACTAACATCACAGAATCAGCATTAATGTGTCATTGACAACAGCATATTGATAAAAACACTGGAATATTAATTTGGTATGTCTTTTCCTCTTATTCTGAAAGAAACGTCTGTGGTCTAGTTCACTGATTTCGTCATAGAAAATCTCAGATCCCAGTTTGCCTCCTACAATAGGTAGGGGACTCTATACCTCTCTAACCACTCACATAAAATCTCCAATTCCCAATTCATAATGATCCTATTCTGTCACAGCGTTATAACCATCAGTTACAGTACATATTTATGTATTTATTTGCATTTTCATATGTTTTGCCACTATGTTGATTCTAGTTATGGTCTAAGAGGAAATTTTTGATTTTTTAAAATCCTTCTAATAGCTTGGCTCAGGGCAAGGTTGACTAAGAAAGTGTCGCATCCACTAGAGTATAAGCCCCTGGAGGGCAAGGACTTTCTGTTGCTGTAGCTGCTCACTGCTCTTCTCCTGGAACCTTGAATAGTCTCTAGTCTGTGATAGATGCTCCACAAATACCCATTAAATGAAAGAGTAGAGATAATAATGCTTGTCTTCCAGATTAGGCATGAGGATTAAAGTAAATACTGCATGCATAAGTATCTAATAAATGCCTCACATGAGGCATAAAATCCTAAAACCCTTATATGTCCAATCTGGGACAAGAAGTGCCAAACTTCACTTTTAAATGTGAAAACTTTAAGCCATTAACTGGGAGATTCTTATTATACGTATGTTCAAATATGTTCAACTGAAATATACATTTTCATAAATGGACTTTTTGAAATGATGAGAACCTTGTTATGTTTCCATTAACAACTGGCCTAAGTTTGGTTTATAAAAGCTGCTTTCATTTAAATGACTCAAGAATACCCTAAACATTTAACCTAACCATCAACCAAGGACTACTAGTGACTTTGATCAGTATCTTGGCATGATTTATTTAATAATGATGACACCCAAACTACAGAACAAACTTACTGGGTTTCCTTTTTCTTTTCTCTTTTAAAATTAATCCCAAGGAAGATCAGAGTCAATGATTTACTTATAAGTCTAATCTAATTCAATTGTTAACATAAGTGTCTCTGCAGTGTGTTCTGTTTTAATTACCAAAGGGCACATGAGCTCACCAAAGAGAGAGAGATACGGATAAGAAGAAAGCACACCTCAGTGGGTATGGTTACACTACAGTCCCTTCCCCTCAATTTCTCCATCCTTCCGTGGTTTGAAGCATGGACAAGCATGTGCCGACTGTTTTTCAGGCTTTTGAGGGCTCGAACCTTGGTTGACTGTGTAGGATCCAACTTTCTTAACACTAGGCCCCAGGGCTAGCCATCTACAGTAAGTTTTTACAAAGGGTAAAGAAAGGGAGTTACAAAAATATAATACATTTGATTTTTTTTCCAGGTACAAGTATATATTTAAAGAGCTTCATTTTACAAGTTTATATGCTAACAGTGTAAAACTGATGCAAAACCAAACACAGATCTAGAGCAAAACTGTCGTGTTTTGTTGTTCAATTTCTAAAGCTAAGTAAGTGGTAAAAAGAAGTTAGTGTTTGTATGTTCCTAAGAGTACGTTCTTTTTTTTTTAATTTTTAAATTTCATTTTCTTTTATAAATTCAATCACATTATTTAGCTTACAAAGTGAATATTTCAATATGGGAACATTTCTCCCTAGTTCAGTTGATTAAACTATAAATAGCTTCAACTGATAATACCACATTTCTTTGTCCCATTAATGCTTTGCCTCTGTATTTTTATTCTACTCTTTCACACACACTGTATCTGGTATTTACAACTATTTACTGGGTTTGTATATCCTTTAGTCAATCAATTTCAGTCATAGAGTGTGGACACTTGGTATATATTAAGTGGGGACATACAACAATGTCTCTCCTTCATAGCCTGGCTTGCTTCACTCAGCAGTAGATCTTCCATATTCTTCCACTTTCTGTCAAAAGCCAGGGTTTTGTTGTTTTTTTATGGCTGAATAGTATTCCATAGAGTATATATGCCACAGTTTTTCAATCTATTCATCTGTTCGGGGGCATTTCGGTTGGTTCCATGTCTTAGCAACTGTGAATAGTGCTGCAATAAGCATCGATGTGCAAGCATTTTTCTGATGAAGAATTCTTCTGTCCTTTGGGTAAATACCAAGGAGTGGGATTGTTGGATCATATGGTAGTTTTACTTGTAGATTTTTGAGGAATCTCCAAATAGTTCTCCACAGTGGCTGGACTAATTTACATTCCCACCAGCAGTGTAAGAGAGTTCCCCTTTCACCACACCCCGCCAGCACTTATCATTTTTTGTTTTTTTTCATCTTAGACATTCTGACTGGGGTTAGGTGGTATTTCACTGTTGTTTTAATCTGCATTTCCCTTATGATGAGGGATGTTGAGCATTTTTTCGTATGCCTTTTGGCTACTTGTATGTCATCCTTAAAGAGTGTTTTTTCCATCTTTTAATAGGGTTGATCATCTTTTTTCCAAACAGCTGCTTGAGAATCCAGTTTTTCCAGCACCATTTGCTGAAGAGGTTTTCTTTTTCCCACTGGATTGTCTGGTAGCCCTTGTCAAAAATCAGTTGATTGTATGTTTGGGAATTTATTTCTGGGGACTCTATTCCATTCCATTGGTCCACATGTCTGTTTTTGTGCCAGTACTGTGCTGTTTTGCTCACCACAGCTTTGTAGTATATTTTTGGGTCAGGGAGTGAGATGCCGCCCACTCCACTCTTCTTGTGCAGAATTGCTTTGCAATACAGGGTCTTTTATGATTCCAGATGAATTTTATGATTGTCTTTTCTAGATCTGTGAACAATGTGTCTGTTATTTTGATTGGCATTGCATTAAATAGGTAGATTAATTTGGGTAGAATTGCCATTTTGATTATATTAATTCTTCCAGTCCAGGAACATGGGATGTCCTTCCGCTTTTTTGTGTCATTTTCAATTTCTTTTTTTTAGCTTCTCATAGTTTTCCTTGTGGAGATCTTTAACTTCTTTGGTTAGACTTATTCCTAAATATCTTACACTTTTGGTGGCTCTGGTAAGTGGAATAACTTTTTTCAGTTCTATCTCAGCTGCCTGTTGTTCCTATATAGAAATGCTATAGATTTTTGTATATTGATTTTGTATCCTGCAACTTTACTGTATTTGTGTATTACTTCCAGAAATTTTTTCATGGAAACCATTGGGTCTTCTATGTGTACAGTCATGTCATCCGCGAATAGAGTGAGTTTCACCTCCTCTTTTCCTATGTGAATGCCTTTTATTTTTTCCTCTTTTTCCATCTAAGACATTTGATTTTAGCTTGTGTGATAGCCTGGTAGCCTCTATCTTTTTTTGAACTTTTCTCTTAAAAAAAAATAAATCATTTCAGAATCTAACATCCCTAAATACTTTTTTAATAGCATTTATGAAAGGTTGCAGTATTTTGTGCTCTTATTGGTGGTAACGTTGAAAGAAAAGGAAAACTGCCTTATTTCTTTAGACGATATCTACATGCTGCTGGCTAGGCTGCTACAGGTCTGTCAGGAAAATCGAGTTTTTAGACCTAGCATTTTAAGTGTCTTGTGTCATGTTAAAGGTGGTGCATGTGTCAGATTCAAGTTATAGTTAGGTCAGATTTTTGCTTATCAATGAAGGATGAATTTAGATCAAAAGACTGTAGGGGGATTGGGGGGGACAGTATCAACCTCCCGTCTCTCACCCCCAAAATAATGCTTCCTGAGTATTCTTTACTTTGCTACTTTTATACAATATTATTGCTTTATTAGGTGGTTAATTTTTTTATTGATTACAGTCTAATAAAGGGCAGTGGATTTTTTTTTTGAAGAGGAGTGTGAATTAATATATTTCTGCTGAACTTCCCCAAACCCTTTCACTCTGCTTTGATCTGATGGTTCATATCTTGTCATTTTTCTTGGGTTGAAGGGTCCTGAAAGGCAGTTTTGGTCCCGTATGACTGCTTCCTTCCTGATGTAGCTGTGATTTCTAGATTGTCTAGGGTCTTCTGAAATTCTTTTATCGGAACTCTCTTGGGCTTTCCTCTGTAATTACTCTTCACGCAGCCTGGATCAGTGGGATTATGATGTAATGTGTCTCTCCATCTTTGTAAGCCCCTTTTTGTAAAATTAGTAAAATCCACAGTCCTGTGTCTTTGAATGAATTAAGTCTGTATTTTCATTCTACGTGTTTATGAATTTGGTTGGTCTCCCCCCCAATTCAGGACACATACACAAATCCTTGACCTTGAAAGTTTCATAGTCCCAGAGGAAGAAAGATTAATCATAATTACGTTATCTCCCTGGAAAATCTCAAGCTTTGCTTCCCTTTTTAAGAGCACAGATGATTCCTGAACCAACAGGAAACCGAGTCAAGACGTTTTCGAGCATTGCCCTTTATTTGCCTTTGTCCGGGAAAGGGAATACAGCTCTTCTAAGACTGTTTGATTCCTTTTCATATCAGATTATTAAAGCAACAAATATCTTTTTTCAGCTCCAATCTCTTTTCATTCTTTGAAAATATGATTTCACTATCTAACTTCCCTGCATGCATAACTGTCCTTCCTTTATGCTTCTGCCATGCTGCAGGTGGTGTTGCTATCACACTTACACACTACACTGAGGTGCTGCATGGTGAGAGCACCACCTTCACGCTAGACTCTGATCTCTAAGCAGGAAGCATATCTTATTCATCACTGTAAGTCCAGAGAATAGTCAACAGCATACACAGTTGTTGCTTAATAAATGCATGTGAAGTAGTGGCCCCATAGTGCAGTGTTAAGTAGACTGCGGCTCACATCCCAGCTCTGCTGGCTTAAAAAACATGCCTGGTGTGTGTGCGTGGCATGCCCCAAGTCCTGATAGTTGGAGTGGAGTATTAGAGGAAAAAAGAAGTGGTGTGGCCTCACCCCATTAGAGGGTGGTTTTTCTCTTTACCTCTCCATCTCTC
>NW_006160010.1:1304434-1328013 GCF_000334495.1 Tupaia belangeri chinensis
TTCGAATCCCAGAGGAGACGGGATTGCAGCGTGGCCAGCTCTCCTGGAGGGTGTTTTCTTGCTTTCCCTCTCCCTCTCTCTCTCTGGAGAGCACACGTGCCCTCTGGCAATCAAAAGGTGAATATTAAATGAATGAAGAGCAGACATGTGCAGGTCAGTATTGGATTTTCCATCAATAGAAGATCAAGAGCACTCTCTATTGCCTCACACAGCAACCATACTGCTCTCATTTTTAAAAGGGTCATGCTTCTCTTGAACAACTGTGTGTGTGTGTGCCTGTGTGAGCACATGCATGCATGTGAGAGATAGTCTCGGAAATAGCCATTAAGGAGAACAAACTGTGGTGAATATATAGCCCATTTTTAGACAAAAGCATTTTGGTACTCCATTTTTTGTTTCCATCTTAGTTTGTTCTTTCTTTGTTTTGTTTCTCTCATTTTTCATTGGGAGGGGTTAAATTTAGATCTTTATAGGCCACTTAAAACCTTTTGAGGGGCCATCAGGTGCTAGTACAATAGTAAAAGGTCTATTGGAAAATGCCCAAGACCTAAGAATTATAAAATGCTTTTCTACAAAATAAAATGAGAGGAGCAAGCTGGTGGCATGGTGGTTGAGGTGCTGAACTCCCATGCGATGTGATTGAGCATGGTTCACATTCTGGACCTGGCAGCTTGAAAATTATGCCAGGTGTTGGGCCTGGCAGGTGGCGTGGTGGTTAAGGACGCTGGACTTCCACATGGCTGACCACGGTTCAAGTCCTGGACCTGGAGGCTTGCTCTCTCACTTTCCCTCTCTCTCTTTTTCGCTCTGTCCCTCTCTGGTCAAATTTTAAAAACAAATGAAATAAATGAATGAATAAATAAAATTAAATAAAATAATAAAAAAAAGAAAAAGAAAATTATGCCAGGTGTGTATGTATGTGTGCCCAAAATCCCAAGGGGAAACTAGACAAAAAGGGAATGCCACGTGGCCATGCCCCCTGGGGGGGGAATTTCTTGCTTTCTACTTCTCTATCTCTCTCTGTCTCTCTGGTGAGAACACACATTCTATAGCAAATTAACAACAATAATAATAATAATAATAAAAACAAAAAACTTTTTGAGGAACATTAGTTAAATTCTGCTACTTCATAGAAATTATAAGAAGCAATAAGGAAAATCTAGTAATTCTTTGCAGAAAAGGAAAGTAGGAACCATCATAAGGATGCTATTTACTATGATCCAGAAATTGAAGTAATATGATCTAGATACCTTAGTTCATTTGGACTGCTATACCAACATACTATAAACAGGGTGGCTTGTAAACAAAAGAAACTTAGTTCTTTGACATTTCCATGAGTTCCCTTACATTCTTTGTGGAAGAAGATGAGTTATTCTCTTTTATTAGAGGAGAGATATTTTCTTCATTTTTCAAATTTCTTGTGCCTCTATGGTGGTTTCTGGTCATCTGATGGATTATATGTCTTCTCTTATTTTTTGGAGTTATATCTGAGCAATCAGAGGAATGCAGAGGGGGTGACCTGCAGTCTGTAAACAGTATCATTTTTCTCCCTGGAAATGTAAGATAAAGAATTTTTTTTTTGAGAGGTTTTTGCTATAGGGCATGTGTGCTTGCCAGACAGAGAGAGGCAGAGAGACAGAAAGACAGAAAGCGAGAAATCACCTCCCATGGGGGATGGCCACACCATAATCTCTTCTCCACTTTCCTTTCAGGATCTTGGGCACACACACGCATGCACTCACTGTGAGTTTAAGCCATCAGGTCCAGGACTCAAACCATGGTCAACTACATGGGAGTCCAGCGATGTAGCCATTATGCCATCTGCTGGTCCCAAGAATTTAAAATATTCATAGTGACAAAGTTAACAGAGATACAAAAGGATAGAGACAATGAACTCCACAGAAGATGCAGGACAAAAGAGACACTGAGTTCTAGGAGATGAGGAAGTTTTTGCATGATCTGAAAAAGGAGATACACATTATAAAAAAATAATCAAACGGAATTGTTAGAGATGGAGGCTGTAATACAGAAATCAAAACTTCCATTGAAAATATCTGAAGCAGATTAGATGATGCAGAAGATTGAATCTCAGATGTATAAGATAGAACCTCTGACCTAGAAAAATTCACCAAAAAGACAGAAAATAACCCCCCAAAATGAGAATAACATAAGAATAATACTAGATACCATTAAATGCCCAAATATCTAGATCATCGGTATCCCAGAAGGTAAAGAAACTAATGAGGGTATTGATAATGTATCCCATGAAATCCTGGAAGAAAACTTTCCAAACCTAGAGAGACACTCAGATATCCAGACCCAAGAAATACAAAGGACCCCACATAGAATTGACCCAAGATCTTCCCCAAGGCACATCATAGCCAGATTGACCGAAGTCACAGACAGAGACAAGATACTAAAACTGGCAAGAGAGAAGCATCAAGTTACTTTCAAGGGACATCCCATAAGGCTAACGTCGGACCTTTCATCAGAAATAATGTGAGCAAGGAAAGAATGGGAAACTAAATTCAAAGTCTTCAGTGAAAAACAAGAATATCTTTCATATGAGGAAAAAAGACAAAAACATTCTCAGATAAACAAAACCTGAAAGAATTTACCAACACCAGACCAGCTCTCCAAGAAATGCTGAAGGGGCTATATCAGGAAAACTAAAGTCGGACACACAGAAATACGAGTACAAGAAACAACCAAGAGAATGGCCATCCTAATGGTAGGGACAAGTCCGGCGTTGAATGTTAACTTCCAGAGTTTAAATGGAAAAATCAGACCACAGTAACACTGCAAACTCAATAGGAGAGAGATTAATTACATGACTCTGAACTAGTGAAATAGAATTTTTTGACTTTAGACTAAAAGATTACTGATTTTCTTTCATGCTTTGATTTCCATATTTAAGGATTTCTATCTTCACTTGAGCTGTTGATAGTTTCATCTATCTACTATTTGAACTGAATCCTAACCTTTTTCCTGGCTTTAAGTTTGAAACAAATTTCTCTTAATATTTTTCAGTTTTGACCTATTAAAACTAAAACACTTTTTTGAAATTAAAAAAATGCATTAAAAATGCCTATTAATACCTATTTAATGACTGCAGTAAGCTATATAGTCCTAGCAAGGTGCTACTTTATAGTATGTTTACTTATTAAAGTTTATGCCGAAAGTCAGCCATGCATTTATAAATAGGTACATATCAGCTGTGCTTGCTATGGAAAGTCTTTAAATTAATTAAGATCTTTAATGAATCAATAAAATGTGCAAAAAAGGTATGGGAAACTACTGTATATACCAGAGACAGTGTGAGAGAAGGGGTGAGAGTTAGGGAATTGGGGAGGGGGGAGCAAAATATATAAGAAACAAGAAATAGAAAATTATTTGTTGATGATAACATATATGGTAATCATATATACAAGGTATACTGGATGGAAAATCTCATTTTGTATACTGTACAGTGAATGACTATAAGTAAATAAAGAAAGAAGAAATGAAAAAAAAAAAAGAAAGAAAGAAAAAGAAACTTAGTTCTCACAGTTCTGGAGGCTAGGAAGTCCAAGATCAAGACACCAGGAGATTACATGCCTGGTGCTGCATTTTTCTTGGTTTACAGACAACTGTCTTCTCATTATAACTTCATTGAAGGTCTCACTGGGGCCTCTTTTAAAAAGACAGCAATCTCATTCATAAGGACTTAATGACCTCCTCAAAGTGCACTGTCTCCCTGGTAGTTAGGACTTCAACATGTGAACTTTGAGAAAATACAGACATTCAGGCCATAGCACAATCTTTAACAAAACTACTTCTGCCAAAGAAAACTCTTCTGAATTCTGGGTATAGTAACATGGCTGTGAAATAATAGCTTAGTCATGGCATAGGATGCCCCTGAGATTGAATGTATCCCTGTATGTCTCTAAAAGCAAAGAGAAAGAGTAGCTAAGTAATCTATATCCCAACATGAAGAATTATTCTCCATGTCACCCGTCGGTGATTTTAAATCTAAGATTTATCATAGACAATTTTTGATTACCTTGGCAGAACCATAAAGAAATATAAACACATATTTTAATAAGATTGTATATCATTCTTGCTTTTAAACAACTAAACATTGACACAGAGCCTTCACATTTAAGTTTCTGCTGTGCGTGCTCTGAAGAAAATGCTTGCTCCTTTGAGAAATGGTATGAGACACTAGATGCCAGGTGATGATGACTTGGTGGATTAAGACTTCTGATAAACTTGCAGCTTATGTATGACTCAATTATTTGTGTGTCATGTGAAATAAAATATGAATATAGTTAAGTGTCATGTATAGTTTGTATGCCTGAGTAGACATGACAGTGTTTTAGCTAAGTAATTAAACCAATTCACATGCTAAAGCTATTGACGATAATGGCTACTTTATTATTATTATTATTAATAAAAATATTATTATAGGTTTTTTCCATAAAGCACATGCACTTGCTGAGACAGAGAGAGGGAAAATGGGGAAATGGCCATGCCTCAATCCCTTACCCATTCTCTCAGTATTTGGGGCATGCATACACACATACTGAGTGATTTTCAAGCGGCTGGGTGTAGGACTCAAAGCACAGTCAGCCATGTATGAGTCCAGCATCTTAACTACCATGCTACCTGCTGCCAATAGCTACCCTTTTTGAGTCCTTACCATATGCCATGCTCTGTATTAAGCACTTTAATTCAATGATCTCTTTTATTCCTCACAACAAAGAATAAAATAGATAGAAAGAAAAAAACTGGTTTTATTCATATTTTGCAGAAAGGCTACTCATCTAGGTAACTTCTGTTGCTCAAGTCACACCATTATTAACTAGTAGTACCAAGGTTCAAAGCCAAGCCTATCTGATTCAGTCCACAACTGTGAGCCCTGTGCTTTCCCTGTTTTGTGAAATCATCTCATTCTTTCTGTTTTCAACCCAGAACATGCCAGACGATAATGGGTTTTTAGTATATTTCCACCCTTAATCAAACATAGTGAGATGTGTCTCTGTTCTGGGTGATAGTAGTCAGCAGACTTTTCAAGCAAGCATCTGATTTAAAAGAGTTTCTCGCAAGGTACTAGATCTTCCTTATGCTTCTGTAGTATTTACTAAAATAGTAGAATTTAACTGATTTAACACCTCCCCAAACACCTAAGTAATAGACCCCAGTATGTGAGTGAGGAAGGGCAGCCCTGACAGGATGATTATATCATTCAAAAGCACAGACTACCTTCCCAGATGGCATGTGTACTAACTACCCTCTTAAATTTTCAGCACGTTTTCAAAATTATTTCCCTTGTGACATGTGCAACATTTATTCAGAGAGAGAGAGGGGGAAAAAAAAGAAAAAGAACAAATAAACCATTATAGGGAATTTTTTAAAAAGACATCAGTTGTCTTAGCTCTACAATTAAGAAATTTGACTGAAATCAATCAGTTAAAAACATTAGCCAAAAACATATACTCTGTATTAGAACGTGATTTTTTCTTTTTGTTTTTAATGAAAAGAAAAATGGAAGGAAATTCAGAAAGTCTCTGAAAAGACAACTTTGCATTTGTTAAAGCAGATTTCAGATTATTTGGATTTTTCTCTAACATTCATGAGTACTCTGAGAAATTAATGTTACCCCAACTCTTCCCATTTCGTTTCTCTGCTCTGAAATCCTGTTGTTGAAACTACGGACTTGAAAAATAACAGGAACATCCTGTTGACAAAAATAAATTCCTATGATAAAATATTGTTCAAGTGCAGCCAATTTTTTCTGAAGGAGGGAAGAGCATCTGTGGGAAGGGATTTATGAGTGACAGTGTGCCCGTCTGGAGTCATTGCTCCTTCCTCCTGCAGTCGCCATAGCTCTAGTTGAATGAAACATTATTTTATATGGCTTTTTTTATTTTGCAAATTGTAGAGTATGTAATGTCATTAAAAACTGCTTCCTGGAGAGAATAACTGTGGCCGAAGCTGCCTGGGACGTTAGTAGTAGTACCCTCGGAAGTGTGCATGTTGGAGCTGGATGGTGGCACAGTGGTAAAATGTGATGCGTTATGAGGCCACCCACATGGGACAGTTCCAGGTTCTTGTCCAGAGACCTCCCTGAGTACACCGGGCACGTACATGCTCATGAACTGGGACTGGCTGAGGCTAGGGGTGGACTGAGGCATTGAGAACCTGTTGGGGTTCTCTCTCTCTCTCTCTCATGGAATAAATAAATAAGCAAAAATAAATGAAAAAAAAAAGAAACGTGCATGTTTATTATTTTATCCTATGATTTATTCAATGGTCTCATAACCTCTAGGAATTCATATGCAAAGTAAGTAAATCACTTGTGACATTCCTTAAAAGGGGATTTTAGATTATTAACAGAATATGGGGGACAGCAGGTAGTGAAGTGGTTACGTGACTGGACTCCCACATGGCCAACTGCAGTTCGAGTCTTGGACATGGTGGCATGAAAATCACGCCAGGTGCGTGTGCATTTTCCTCCAGGAGGAAAATGGAGGAGGAGGGAATTGCGGTGTGGCCATACCCCTGGTGGGTAATTCTCTGTCTCTCCAGAAAAGTGCTTGCACCCTATAGCAAAAACCTCTAAAACAAAACAAACAAACTGAATGTGATCCCTGAAAACATCTGAGTTTTTTTCTATTGAGTCTGACTGTGCTTCACAGCCCTGTTAGAGTGCTGACCTAGGAGTTTCAATGCCCAAGTGCTAGACGAGCCTCAGCAATCCTTGCATCTTGGTTTTCTCCATCCATCCAGCTAGAGCTGGGATAGGATAACCTCGGTTCCCCCTTCTAGTTCTAAGACTCTGTGAGGAATTTTTCTTTTTTTAACTAAAATGCTATTATCTTTCTAGTGGGCACTGCGATTAATGGGTACATGCACAACACTCTGCATTCTAGCAGTCAGCTTTGTGACTTCTCAGCAGACATTACCTCCACAGTGTAGGCTCTGAGATGCCAGCAGGTGGTGTGGTGGTTAAGGTGCTGGATTCCACATGGCAGACTCTGCAGTTTTAGTCAAAGACCTGGCAGCTTGAAAAACACTCTGAGCGTGTGTTGTGTGTGTGTGTGTGTGTGTGTGTGTGTGTGTGTGTGTCCAAAATCCTGAAAGGAGACTGGAGGAGAAGGGATTATGGTGTAGCTATCCCTTAAGGGGTAATTTTTCACTTCCCTTTTAATACCTCTCTCTCTCTCTTTCATGCACCCTATAACCAAAACCTTATAAAAGAGGAAAAATAAAAAGAAACACCTCTCTACTAGAAAGCCATCAAGTATTTAGCCTTTTTCTTCCAGCACTCCTTACTCTCTTGTAGACAGCTTTGAGAGCAGGGAGAGGAGAAGAAAGGAAGGAGAAAGGAGGTAAAAAGGAATGAAGTAGATGAGAAACTGTCCGTTTTCAAATCCCTAGGGAAAACCCCAACCGACAGCTCGACCGCCTGCCTGTGGTGGTGCGATCCTGTGGTGTTGGACTTCCTGGGTTTTGCCTGTCTCTCCTTGCCCGTAATTACCTCGACTTTTCAAATTGGAACCCAGTTTCAACACTTGTTTTGCAGCAACACGTATGAGTCATGGGGAAAAGAGGCAAAGGGAAAGTTTTCCTTCTTCTCCTCATGCAGCAGTGTTACGGACACAGGCAGATAACCATATTTACATGAATGAGTCACCCTGAACATCTGCTGATTGCTAAGAAATTCAAGAGGCAAAAACCTGGTTTCACCCACCTCTTCCACCAAGTCTTTCTTGACCACTCTCATTGAAAGATTTTTTTTTCTTCCAACTGACACTGTTCAGCACTTTTCCCTGACACCCACAGGGCTGTGATGGCTGTTCACACTTCCTTGTCTAGTATTGGTGTCTTCTTTTTCTTTGAGTACAGGTTAAGTCTTGTATATAAGAGGACTGGGCATAGTAATAGATGATAATAATCATAGCTATCTTTTATTGAGTACCTACAGCCTGCCTGACTCTGACCCAAGATCCTTCTATGCATTGACTCATTTGGTTCTCTGTGCCGTGCTATGAAGGAGATGCTTTTGTGCTCCTCGTTTTATTTTTTGGGAAACTGAGATATGGAGAAGATAAGTACTGATCTAAGTACAAAGTCAGTCATTAGGTGTACCCGGGATTATTCCAAACCACCTAGTCCCTGACACTGTTCTTAACAGTACTGTTTTATTGAAATTACTCTGATCCATCAGTGAAAAGCTTCTACCCACTCTGTCCTTCCCCTCACATTATACCCTCAATGACAATATCATTTGCTTTTATTTTTAAGAATTTAATTATTTATTTATCATTATTAGTATTATTATTTGCTGTAGGGCATGCATGCTCACCAGAGACAGAGAGTGAGAGTGAGAAACCAAGCCACCAAGTCCAGGACTCGAACAATGCTCAGCCATGTGGGAGTCCACAGCCTTAACCACCATGCCACCTACTGGCCCCAAAAACATCATTTTCTTTTGAGAAGTTTTCATATATAAAACATCAAGGAGATCACTTGATATCTATCTGATGTCTGGTTTGAGGCTGTCCAACTCAAGGCGTTTTAAGATGTTGCTTCTACATCTATATAACCCAGTCCTAGGATTTCAGAGCTTCAAGGAAAATGCAGTGTATCATTTCCACATTCCTTTATGTGGGAATTCCACATAAAGTATATAGAACGTTGGCTCCTGTCGCCCTTATTTCCAGTTTTACTTTCCTTTTCTTAAGTTAATCCATGACCTCTTTCTCGAGTTTTCCCCAGGTAATTTTGGCCTATATTTCTTAACCTTTTAAATATTTATTAGCTATCCCTCACATGCTGGCCGTGCATTATGGGATTTTATAATGTTCTCTCACAACATTGTATTTCTCTTGCTCCAAGATCTTTTGGGGAAGGAGTTATACCTTTTACATTTCTCAAGTTGACAACTATAACTGCAACATTCCAGGATGTATAAAATGATAAATATTAATTAATAGCAGTGTCATGTTCCACCTCTAACAACCACATACTCTGAGTGTATTAAGAATATTCAAATAGCTTAAAACAAATTTCTGATGCCCTAACACTTTATTCAGTGAAGACCAACATCTGCACATATTTAATCATTTAAAAAATTCAGAATATAAGGATTGGAATAAGCTCTGCAACAGAGCTAAATATTGGAGCTGAGACATAACTATTATCTACAACTTGAGAGCATGACATTAAAGTGACTGACATATAGTCACATACTCACACTATCCTTGTTTTCTCACTAGTTAAAAGTTACCTTGTTGAGGGATCAGCAGTTAGTGTAATGACTGTGTCACTGGACTCCCATGTAGTCAACCGCGGTTTGAGTCCCAGACCCGGTGGCTTAAACTCAGGCCAGGCACGTGTGTGTGTGCCCAAGATCCCGAGAGGAGAATGGAGGAGAAGGAGAAGGGATTGCGGTGTGGCCATGCCCCCTGGGAGGTGATTTCTCACTTTCTATCTCTGTCTCTCTCTGTCTTTCTGATGAGTGCACACACCCTATAGCAAAAACCTCTCCCCATAAAAAGAAAAGAAAAAAGTTACCTGCTTGGGCAAGCAGGTGGCATGGTGTTTAAGATGCTGGATTCCACATGGCCAGCATTAGTTTGGGTCCTTGTCCTGGAAGCTTGAAAATCATATTGGCACTTGTGCATGCACAAAATCCCAGAAGAAGGGATTGCAGCCATCCCCCTTGAGGGGGAATTATTTCTCACTTTCTTTGTCACTGTCTCTCTCTGTCTCTCTCTCAAGAGTGCACATGTCCTATCGCCAAAAAAAAAAAAAAAAACTTTAAAAAAGGTAAACCTGTAATCTCAGAATTTTACTGATAGTGCAAGAAAGTGCATAGTATACTTTTAAGAGTATGACTAACGTCAGTGAACATTTTTAAGATTTTAAGTCATCACCAATAATCCCAGCTTTTTTTGAGGGAGCTAGCAGGTGGCTAGTGGTCAAGACTCTGGACTCCCACATAGTTGAGCACAGTTTGAGTCCCAGACCTGATGGCTTGCTTTATCGCTTTCTCTCTCTCTCTCTCTAGTCAGCGCATGTGCCTTATAGCAAACTTAAGAAATAATAATAATAAATTGATTAATAAGAAAAGAACCCCAGTTTTTTCACTTTACTGTTCCCTTTAACATGACTATAACTGTTACAAAGTATGGATATGACTGAGTATTTTACTCCTGCAGGGAATGCTGTAAAAATGTTGGAGGGTTTTTGTTATTGTTTTTGTTTTTATTTTTATTTTTTTAGAGAAATATTTTTGCTATAGGGTGTGTGTGCTCACTGGAGAGACAGAAAGCGAGAAATCATCCCCTTAGGAAATGGCCACTCACAATCCCTTTTCCTCCAGTCTCCTCTTGAATTTTGGGGATGCATGCACACACGCCCAGCATGAGATCATACCGAACAGGATCTGATTCCACTATTCACCCTCGTGATCCTAGAAGTTCGTTTTGGTTTTTGTTTTGATTGGGAGCATTTGCCACTTTCTCATAAAGCCAGAGGCCTAATTTTCAGGATGAGGTAATGTGGCTGCTGTTCTGTAAAATGTGCTAGGTAACTAAAAGTTGAACTTTCCTTCTACAGAGTGATTTTTTTGCCCGTTGGAGAAATCATGGCCATTGTGTGAGGTTTTTGCTGCTCAGACATTCATGTCATTACTAGCATGGCCCATGGTGACACACTCAGAAGCATAGCCCTATACTTCCTTCCTTACATTTTTCGTGGGCTATGAATGAAGTGTTTACAAGTGTTTGTAAGAACATGTGGAAAAGGAGCACTTCAAAGCCTACAAACCTTTCATCAGGAAAAGGAAATAACATTTATGCTCTCATGTCACATGACCCCTAATCGCTTCTAAACTATTACTAAATGTTTGGAATTTATTGAAACCCCAGATTTAAAACACAAAGAATAAAAACCGCATTTCTAATATTAACCTAAGATTGGAAACGACAGCCTCCTGTCTGTGTGGTGAGGGCTGACTCTCACCCAAAGCTACTTTCCTACGTGAGGTCGGCCTCCAAGTTCACAGTCCACAGGTGCTGTCTGGATCAGATGTGGGGACAGGGTGCAAAAAAAAGATGGAGTTTTTTTAGACATTGATATATTTTGAACATTAATTTCGTATTCTCACGGTCACCTGTGTAATTCTATTTTTTTTTAAATAAAATTAGGAAGGCTTGTAACTTTACTACCCTGAACTACAAGGAGGTTATATGATGAGTCAGAAAAAAATTTTTTTCCTTTACATTTTTTATTTCATTTTCTTTTATACATTCAATCACATTATTTAGCTTACAAAGTGAATATTTCAACATGTGAACATTTCTCCCTAGTCCAGTTGATAAAGTTAAAATATCTTCAACAGATAATACCACATTTCTTTGTCCCATTAATGCTTTGCCTCTCTATTTTTCTTCTAAATGTCCTTTCTCAGATCCTACTCTTTCATACACACTGTATCTGGTATTTACATCCATATACTGTGTTTCTGAAACCTTTAGTCAATCAGTTTCTGTCATAGAGTGTGGACACTCAGTTTATATTAAGTGGGGACATACAATGTCTCTCCTTCATAACCTGGCTTGTTTCACTCAGGAGTAAATCTTCCATATTTTTCCACTTTCTGTCAAAAGCCAGGGTTTTGTTATTTTTTATGGCTGAATAGTATTCTATAGAGTATATGTACCACAGTTTAAATTTTTTAGCCATAGAAGTTCGTTTTGGTTTTTGTTTTGATTGGGAGCATTTGCCACTTTCTCATAAAGCCAGAGGCCTAATTTTCAGGATGAGGTAATGTGGCTGCTGTTCTGTAAAATGTGCTAGGTAACTAAAAGTTGAACTTTCCTTCTACAGAGTGATTTTTTTGCCCGTTGGAGAAATCATGGCCATTGTGTGAGGTTTTTGCTGCTCAGACATTCATGTCATTACTAGCATGGCCCATGGTGACACACTCAGAAGCATAGCCCTATACTTCCTTCCTTACATTTTTCGTGGGCTATGAATGAAGTGTTTACAAGTGTTTGTAAGAACATGTGGAAAAGGAGCACTTCAAAGCCTACAAACCTTTCATCAGGAAAAGGAAATAACATTTATGCTCTCATGTCACATGACCCCTAATCGCTTCTAAACTATTACTAAATGTTTGGAATTTATTGAAACCCCAGATTTAAAACACAAAGAATAAAAACCGCATTTCTAATATTAACCTAAGATTGGAAACGACAGCCTCCTGTCTGTGTGGTGAGGGCTGACTCTCACCCAAAGCTACTTTCCTACGTGAGGTCGGCCTCCAAGTTCACAGTCCACAGGTGCTGTCTGGATCAGATGTGGGGACAGGGTGCAAAAAAAAGATGGAGTTTTTTTAGACATTGATATATTTTGAACATTAATTTCGTATTCTCACGGTCACCTGTGTAATTCTATTTTTTTTTAAATAAAATTAGGAAGGCTTGTAACTTTACTACCCTGAACTACAAGGAGGTTATATGATGAGTCAGAAAAAAATTTTTTTCCTTTACATTTTTTATTTCATTTTCTTTTATACATTCAATCACATTATTTAGCTTACAAAGTGAATATTTCAACATGTGAACATTTCTCCCTAGTCCAGTTGATAAAGTTAAAATATCTTCAACAGATAATACCACATTTCTTTGTCCCATTAATGCTTTGCCTCTCTATTTTTCTTCTAAATGTCCTTTCTCAGATCCTACTCTTTCATACACACTGTATCTGGTATTTACATCCATATACTGTGTTTCTGAAACCTTTAGTCAATCAGTTTCTGTCATAGAGTGTGGACACTCAGTTTATATTAAGTGGGGACATACAATGTCTCTCCTTCATAACCTGGCTTGTTTCACTCAGGAGTAAATCTTCCATATTTTTCCACTTTCTGTCAAAAGCCAGGGTTTTGTTATTTTTTATGGCTGAATAGTATTCTATAGAGTATATGTACCACAGTTTAAATTTTTTAGCCATCCATTCAGGAACTTGTGAGCAAGTAAGGGCAGGGGCAGACTCCATGGCACAGAGGTGATGCTCTGCTCATGAGAAGTTGGGTCTCACATGGTGCCTGCTATTCAAGTCTGCAGTCCGGTCAGCCTGAAACCTGCCAGGCATACACTTAAGTGTCCAGGAGCCAACAGGCTGGACGGCAGGAGGAAGGGCATCATGGTGTGACATGGGGAAGGTGCTCATCTCTCTTTTTCTCTCTCCCTCTCCCCCTCCACTCATGTACATGCATGCACTCTACCATGCATTTAAAAGTTTTTTTAAAAAACAGAATAGACAGGACACCTTCGAAGCTCCAGGACAATAACATTTTCCTGTACCAAACAATTTCATTTTAAGAGAACACGTAGAACATTAGTACATGCAAAAAATGACAAATCAGCCCGTCAGCTTGACCTAATTCTGATGATCCTGTGAAGGCACTTGATTCACCCGGAGTGAGGTTGGCAATCACTGTCCAGTGGGCCGATTTCAACAGAACCATGAGGTTGTTCAGACAGCCGACTGACTGCTCAGATTTGAGCTTTTTGGAAAAAGAATAAAAAGATCATTTGGAGTACCTTGATTTTCAGGTTGTTTTTCATCAACTATCTCTAACCTATTAATTCTTCAGCTTCATTATTCATCTTTGAGATTATTTATAAATACAAAGGGTCTTCAGAAGCTTATGGGAAAATACATATTGTTAAAAAAAAACTATGCATGGGGGAACCAGCAGTTAGCGTAATGGCTATGTCGCTGGACTCCCACATAGTCGACCACGGTTCGCGTCCTGGACCCGGTGGCTTAAAACTCACGCCGGGCGCGTGTGCGTGTGTGCCCAAGATCCCGAGAGGAGAATGGAGGAGAAGGGATTGTGGTGTGACCATCCCCTCTGGGGGGTGATTTCTCGCTTTCTGTCTCTAATGTCTCTCTCTGTCTGGCGAGCGCACGCGCCCTATAGCGAAAATCTCTCAAAAAAAAAAAAAAAACTATGCATGGGTTTCAGGGGTTTTTTTGCACCAAAATAAACTTGTATTTTATTTCTTTCAACAGACTTTTTGAAATCTCATATATTGTGTTGTTGGAAATGTCACGATGTGTTTTTCTCTGTAAAAGTGCATCATGACTTTTTTGACAACTCAATATTTTACCTTTTTAATTTTTTTTTAAGTTTGTTTATTTTCATGTGAGAGGGAGACAGACAGACTAAGAGAGAGGGACAAGGAAATAGGCAACCTTAGTAAGGCCCCAACTCCACAATCCACCCCAATCTCAGCCAGTCCGGATGATCACGGGCATATGCACACACCCAGGAAGCTCGGCGTAGTCCTGGGAGTGAACCCGGGATTTTTCCCATGTGAATCCAGGTGTTCTATGGCTGCACCACTGCCTGACCCCTATCCCGCCTCATGAGGCAGGTAGTTTAATGCATGTAGTTATCTAACTACTTCAGAATTTTAGGCAATTTCATATTCCATGAATTAAAATAGCTATTCTTTTTGAATGAGCAGAAACAATATTGCTCTCCATCTGCATTTTTTCTTTCCTCCATCTCTTCATAATATAAGCATTTGAGTTTAAGTGTTTTTAAATGAGCCTGATTCTTACTTTGGGGGACTTTGAAAATCCTGAGGCAGTTGTCCATGCAGAATTAGCAACACTGATGGTGATGTAGGGTGAGCCTGCCAACAGGTAGACATGGTAACGATATCCTACTGCATCCTCAAGAACAGCGTTTTTCAAAAGAACGGTTGTGTGTTCATCCTCTGTCTTTAAAACTTACTTGCTAGCTGTGTTTTAACTACGGCATTTATGGTCACAAGTTAAAGCCCATCAAAGGTACTTTAAGGAAGGGAGGGGGCAGTGTGGTTATTGAAGTATGCCATAGGCATTCCTTGGATGTTCAAAAGGAGGTGCAATAAAGTACAGTTAGACTTCAGAGGATCTGAAATTAGTATGCCAGAACCCAAGGCCACACTCTTCCTCTCAGGGACCACAGAGTCCCTCCCTTCTTGGTTTTGTAAGCATCTAAACTCCTCTCCTCTCCCACCCCTTCTCTCTCTCCCCTTTCTCTGTATATTTATTGTTCATTTAGCCCGATATGACCATTTACCCTGCCTTTATATCAGCTCTAGTGCCCACCACTAACCGGCAGTTATCATGTCAAATTCTCAAGAGCCAAGCTCACCTTTTAGAACACGGTCACCTCATTGTATGTCAGAGGCAAGCCAGAAGAATGGCTCGCTGTGTCTGGGCCACGTATGCATTTCAGAGCTAGTTTTCTGTGGTTGGCAGTATGAGGATAGAGGTATATGGCAAGGGATCATCTTTACTGGAAACCTTGAGCCATCCGTTAAGTAAGGAACATATCTGTTGCACTCACACTCCTTCGGGGTTATTTAGATACATAACTAAATCCCTCTATCCATACCCGTGCGCCCGGCCCTCCAGCTTCCCATCCCATTCTACCACTCTGCAGCTCTGCTGTGTCTTCTCTCATTTTTGTGCTAGCTCTGTCCTTTTCTGCAATCAGATTGCTTGTCCCAGCCTTCCAAACATCTTTGATCTCTGATCTCTGCTTCTCTATCCATTTTGCTTCACGTGCGTTTTCTTTTTCACTGTTCCTTATGCTGCTGTGACCATAGTGTGCTATGAAATACCTTGGTTTCAATGTCCTTGGAATTATGTAGGCCCTTGGCTTCACTGACAAAGAGACAGAAAGAGAAGTTAATTTGTTAATTATGTTAAGCTACTTTATGTCCCAAGAGTGTGCTAGAGAGCACTTCTCAAACTTTTAATGTACATGCGTACTTTAATGAACATATGATCTTGTTGAATGCAAATTCTGATTCAGGAGCTCTGTGGTGGAGTGTGAACATACGCAGTTTTAACAAGCTCCCAGGTGGTGCTGATGTTGCTGATGGAAGAATAATACAACATGGAGTAGAGGATTAGATCTGAAATAGTGTACATTTATTGTAAATATAATTTCTTTGATAGGAGGGACCATGCCTTGGGCATCCTTGTGTTTTCTTGTAGGCCCAGCATTGTATTTGGTATGTGATTGATACTCAAATGTTGGTTGGATTTTGATTGAGCTGAGCACATATGAAATATAGGATTTCTTATTTCTCTTTTTTTGTTTGTTTAGTAGTTTTCAAAGACTGCTAAAATCAATAAGTATTTCTTTTTTTCTGGGATTAATAAAGCTTTTTAAATTTTATCTCAAGATGTACAGACATATCTTTTTTAGCATATCCACATACTATAAATGTTGTAAGAGATAGAGGAATAGATAATCACTCTCTTAGGAGTAGGCTTGGGCTATCATCCCAGGCCACAGATCCCAAGAATGGATGTAAAGGCCAAACAGGTCATATCTACAAAAACTATAAAATCTGACTGTATGAACATCTACAAAAATACCAAGTAACTTATAATAGAAAAATTAGGTAAGCATATGAAAGAAAGAGAATTCCACTTTAAACATCAAGTTTCAGGACCAGCAGTTAGCGTAATGGCTGTGTCACTGGACTCCCATGTAGTCAACCACGGTTCGCGTCCCGGACCCGGTGGCTTAAAGCTCACGCCGGGCGCGTGTGCATGCGTGCCCAGGATCCCAAGAGGAGAATGGAGGAGAAGGGAGTGCAGTGTGGCCATCCCCCCACCAGGGGGTGATTTCTCGCTTTCTGTCTCTCTGTCTGTCTGGCAAGCGCATGTGACCTATAGCAAAAACCTCTCCAAAAAGAGAGAAAAAAAAAAATCAAGTTTCATCAAATGATTAAAATTTAAAAGAACATTTTTGAATTCAACTTCATTTCTGACTTCTAGCCTTTTTTCAATAAAGGATTTTTTTTGGAAATTTTGAGTATGTTCTTTTTAGCAGCTTTCAATGGCAGAGGGTGAGGGGCTGAGAGTGAGAGCTAGGGAATCAAAGATGGCAAAAAAAAAAAAGGCAAAATATACAGGAAACAAGAAATGGAAAATTATTTGTTGACGATAACACGTATGTTGATGTGCTTGATTGAGCCAATATGCAGTGTATTCTGGATGGGAAATCTCATTTTGTATGTTGTAATGATGTATAGTGAATGCATGTAAACAAATAAAATTTATAAAAAAGAAAAAGAGCTTTGTTCTTCTGCCTCATATGTTGCACTTTCAAATAAGCATTTCTTAATGACCTGATTGTGCAATGTTCTAGGAGAAATATAAGAAAATGTTACAGTCCCTATCCTCAAAGAGAAATCTGACTTATCACGAACTCTAATATGTCTTTACTGGAATTGTCGAAATAATTTTAGGACAATAGAGGAAGGCAAATAATCATGTTTATGCTACTAGCAATTTGACCTTTTATATTATGGGTTCCATTTTCCCCATGTACAGCTAATGAGATTTTTGTTATTTTTGCATGTGATAATGCATAGCAAAGATTTAATTAGTTTATGCTCTGGCACATAATAATGATTGCAGTAATAATTGTAGTAATAGCAATGTGTAAAATAGCCTCAGGGCCAATCCATGGCCTGGTGGTTAAAGTGGCTGGATCCCACCTGGCTGACTGCATGGTTAGAGTCCTGGACCTGGAGGCTTGAAAACATACTGGGCACATGTGCTTACATCCCCCAAATCCCAAAAGGAGGGAGAGATGAAGGAGAAGGAATTGCAGCATTACCATGTCCCATGGGGGTGTTTTCTCACTTTCACCCTCTCTTACTCTCCAGCAACCACACATGCCCTTTGGCAAATATAAAAGTAATAATCTTAATTATCCAACTAATTTAATTTAGGTTAAGACAATACTTCATTCCCCTCCTCCTCTGTAAGTCAATATATAATCTTTTTTTTAAATAATAACAATTTTTAAAATTTACTTCTTAGAGATTTTTGCCATAGGGTGCATGTGCTTGCCAAAGATACAGAGAGAGACAGAGAGACCAAAGTAAGAAATCAACCCCCAGGTGCAATGGCCATGCCACAATCCCTTCTCCTCCATTCTCCTCTCTGGATTTTGGGCAGGCATGCATATGCAGCTATCTGAATTTCAAGTCACTGGGTCTGGGACTCGAACCAGGGTCAACCACTCAGGAGTCTGGTGCTTTAATCACTATGCCACCTGCTGGCCTCTATTATTACTTTTTAAATTTTGCTATAGTGCACATGTACTCACAAGACAGAGAGAGAAGGAAAATGAGAAAGAAAGCTGCCAGGTCTGGGACTCAAACTGTGGTGACCATGTAGGAGTCTAGCACCATAACCACTTGGCCACATGCTGGCCCCTATCCATATATAATCTCGATGTTCCATTTAACTTTATAAGTTTATCAGAAATTGAATCTTTTTTGTTTGGGTTTTAGTTTTGCTACAGGGTGTGTACACTCACGAGAGAGAGAGAGAGAGGGCAAGTGAGAAATCATCTCCAGGGAGAAAGCCATACTGCAGTCCCTTCTCCTCCATTCTCCTTGGGATTTTTTGGGCATGCATGCACCCTGCATGATTTTCAAGCTGCTGAGTCCAGAACTAGATCTGCACAGTTGACCCTGTGGGATCCAGCACCTTAACCTCCATACCACCTACTGGCCCCAAAATGTAATCTTAATATTATTCTTGTTTAAGGAAAATTTGATTTTAGAATTTAGTTAATTTCCCTTGCTTTACAAAGAATGTATTTCCCTATTTTACAGCTGGCTAAACCAAAACCATTATTTCCCCTTTCCTTCCCTTATCTTTATAAATTTATTTCTTTAAAAGCATTAGTGGGGGGACCAGCAGTTAGCGTAATGGCTGTGTCACTAGACTCCCATGTAGTGGACCACGATTCGAGTCCTGGACCTGATGGCTTAAACTCACATCGGGCCCATGTGTGTGCATGCCCAAGATCCCGAGAGGAGAATGGAGGAGAAGGGATTGTGGTATGGCCATCTCCCCTGAGGGGTGATTTCTAGCTTTCTGTCTCTCTGTCTCTCTCTGTCTTTCTGGCGAGCACACACGCACTGTAGCAAAAACCTTTCCATAAATAAGTAAATAAATGAATGAATGACTAACGTTAGTGGGGGGACCAACAGATGGCATGGTTGCTGGCCACAATGTCTATGACCTCCCATGTAATTGACCACAGTTTGAGCCTAGGACCCGGTGGCTTAAAATTCACACCAAGCACGTGTACATGTGTACCCAGTATCCTGAGAGAAGAACAGAGAAGGGATTACAGCATGGCCATCCTCCTGGGGGTGATTTCTTGCTTTCTTTCTCTCTGTCTCCCTGGCAAGTACACATGCCCAATAGCAAAAATGAGTGGGGCCAGCAGGTGTTATAGTGGTTAAAGCATGGGACTCCCACACTGCCTACGGTGGTTCAAATCCCAGACCTGGCAGCTTGAAGACCACACCAGTCATGCCCATAGCCCAGGAAATAATAGAAAAGAATTGTAGTGTGGCCACCCCCCCCGCCCCCAGGGTTTTGTCATTTCCTTTTAATTGTCTCTCTCCAGTTTGCACATGCATCCTATGGGGGAAAGTCTTTAAATAAATAAATAAAAACATTAACATTCTTTAAGCACTTCTCTAAACCCTCTTCTACCATTTGTATCGGCCAGGAAATATGCACACTCATGCACATACATAATGCAAGCATATGTGTGTGTGTGCACATACAAAATCCTAAGTAACTAAAAATGTGTGTTAAGTATGAGCATCATTAGTGGAAAGAAAGCAAATTGGGCATTCAAGGAAAGGCATATTGAAATTATAAGTATTGGCTTAGATTTTATTTATAAATGGTAAGCATCTACCTAATGAATAACATCTGTATTCTTCAGCTAGTAAAGCCAATAGCTATAATGTACTTGTGACACAGTGTAGAAACGTAATAACATATATATATATATATACATGAAACAACAAAAACTGCTGAGCAATTCTCAATTGATCATACAGTAAGTGAATTTATAGACTAAAGTTAACAGGCTATCCCCTTTATTCCCCATATAAGATAGGATTTCTCCATGATTTTCCATGTGGAGAAAGAGTTGATTGAAGCAGCATATGTAGCTTTTGATGTAGACACCATCATTAAAGTAGTACTAAGGAGACCTACCCATGGGGAGTGGGGGTGGCACATGAACTTATGAATCATAGCTATTATCGTGGTCTTGCTGAGAAGTACTTACAAAGAAGACCTTGGAAGCATTTATTACTCTTTCATTACCTATGTCTTTTGCATTACGTATTTAAGCCAGATATAGCCCAGATGTTAGCTGCCTGGATTTCTTCAAATCTTCCAGCTTGCTAGGGTCAACTCGTTCTTTAAAATATAATTTATGTAGACTCAAGTCACCACCTTTGATCCAGTGAGTGTCTGTCTGTCCCAGTGCTTTCAGTGGTTGTGGAGGAGATCATTTTATGCTGATTTCACACAGTCATGAAGAACCCAAAATATCTCGTGACGCCCACATAATTTTTTTTCAATCTACAAGTGAAAACATTTCAATAAGTATAAGGTGCTACAAAGGGGAGGTAATCATCTTCCTAAATTAGAAAGTGACATAAGGCATTGCAAACGCTCCAAGGGTAGACTTGGAAGAGAAAAGCCTGAAAAGTAATGAAACAGCGTCTACTTGTTTCATCTGGCTGGAAGTAGAGAAAAGGACGAAGTCTTGACAAGATTTTGCAACAAGTTAGGATTGTCTGTGGGTTATAATAAGAAAGAAAATACACCCGTGAAAGTTTAAAAGGGTATAACAACCGTTAGTCATGTGACCATATGAACCAAAAAAAGTACTCAGCGCCCAAAGAGACAAGGGTCATAGAACACTTTGAAGCTGGATGAGCTGATAATTACAGGGAACACACTTTCCTCACCCCTTTGTAAAGGCAAATCCACATGGCCCTTGTCTCATTTTCTGATCTTTTCCAAATCTGTTCGTAAAGCCACAGCTGCCGGCACATTTAGACACCACTTCCACCGCCCTGGTGTGTGCATAGCTTCCAGTCTGTTCATATCTTACTTTCGCTTTTTCCAAGAATTTGTTCCCAGACTTATTTTAGAAACTAGTCTAATATGATATTCACAGTTTCCTAACTCCCCATATCACTTTCCTGTGATCTAATCCTCTAACTACCTGGACATGCCTTTATTTCATCAGACTAGAGGAAATTCTTTCAACGATGGGCTACAGTTGGGTACTTTTAAGTATATGTGTGAAGTTTTATCATATAACTGTAGATAATATTGCTCAGATAATATTGCTCAGAAAATTACAACAATATTATTAGTTTGAAAAGAAAAAGTTAAAGGAGAATGTAAAACAAGGTGTTAAGTATACATGATATGAGGTATGATTCGGAAATATAGAACGGCATAACCTCTTCCACCTACTTTTTACAGAGAGATTTGCATGGGGGGAAGCCTTGTTATCTGCACTTGTGAGTTACCGTGTAGCCCTGTCTTATTTATGGTGTTGCTATTTCGTAAGTGCTGCTGGACCCCCTAGTCCCTAAAAGATAGGACATAAGTGAGCCTGACAGGAGTGGGATGGCAGGAGGGCCCTGCAGTACTCCAGTGCCTTAAGTAGCCAGGAAGGCAGGAGGGACTGCCAGCAGGAACAGGCCTGCTGCTGGACCAAGCCCTCCTCCTAAATGATCTGCCCCCAAACTGATCAAATGGACGGTAAACTTTGGTACTCTCAAAGATCAGTAATTAGGAGTTGGCACAAACTTTGAGACCCTGACGAAACAGAGAGAAAAACGTATAGCATCAGAATTGGGCCAAGTTCCTGCCCCTTTTCTGAATGAATGAACTGTCATAGCCAAGTTATCATACAAGCAGGGAGATTTCTATGTGTAACAGCATGTGTGCAGAATTTTCCTCTCTTCTTGAGAAGGGCTTGACAAGTCTGGTTACTGCTACCCTCTGGAAGGTCCACTTTGCATGTTTTATTATATATCCAAGATGATGTGCCATTAGCTGGAGCTCAGTTTTCAAAGATGATTCCCTAAAGGAAAGTTCGTCAAATAGAGGTGAACACCAAACTTGGTTGGCCACTGGAGAATTTGGCTATTGGACTGTCATCCCTATACCATAGCAATCTGGATGAAATCTCTCTTTTTTTAAAATAATTCTTTATTTACTTAATTTTTATCTATTATTATCATTTTTTTAAAAGTTTACGAGAAAGAGGGAGAAAGAGACAAAGGGAAAGTGAGAAAGCAAGCCCCAGGCCTGTGACTTGAACCGCTGTTGGCCATGTGAGAGTTCAGCACTTCAACCACCACACCACCTGCTGGCCCCTGGATGAAATCTTTATACATCTAGCGCAACACATAGTAGAGTCAATAATTATCCTATTTTACGACCCCAAATTGAAATGTAATGACATTTTTTCAGACAAAAATAAGGCAGTAGAATCTGTGTGTGTTCCTTCATCAGTATTTGAATTTATTTTTCAGACAAAAATAAGGCAGTAGAATCTGTATGTGAAGCTTCATCAGTATTTGAATTTATACTACATGGGAGTTCAACGACATAGCCATTATGCTAACTGCTGGTCCCCATTACATTTGGGCCAGTCTGCCAGTGAATTCATAATACGGATAAAAAGAAAAGTGATCATTTGAAACCAATGTATATAATAATGAGTAGACAACATGAGCACTGTTTTTATGCTGAAATATATTCAATATCAAGACCATTCATGTTTTCTTGTCTTATTCAATCACGTGCCTTTTACCTGGAAAAAAACAGGTCTCATTGCATATGGATAAGTGTATAAGGAATGATCCAGGCTTTGTGACATCCAAATTGAATTCTAAAAGCCAGGAAATTCATCATTCTGACATCCTTTTGCAGATGCAAAATGTGTTGAAATATCTCTTGAAATGTGTCTTGTTTACATGAGGAATACATTTAGCAGGTCGTGTTATTAATACTTAGAAATAATGTCTGAGTAATACCTTGAATAATGGATCTCCTTTAAAATATAAAATCAAGGCACTGTTTTCCCAAATTCTAAGAATGAGTGTTTCCTCTGACTACCTATATTTAAAATTTTGAGATTTCCTTTGAAACAATATATGGGCTTTTTTCTTGAATTTTATTCAAAGTTCAGTATTTATAGCTATATTAGTTTTCATTTACAGATATTATATATTAAAAAATAGAGAAGTTAGGAAAAATATTTGGAAAGAGACAGTCTTTACTATTGAGATTTCTTTAAATTAAAAGTATATAGTCTTATAACTTGGGGGAAATAGGTCCTTTAGAAGACTATCTCAAAAGTATGGTTTGATAACTGATGTTATAGTCTTCTATCTTAAGATCTTGTAAAAGACTTTATGTAAAGAATAATAGGATGCTATGATCCATGAGTAAAAATTTTTCAGTTATCTCTAAAGGTCATTTCCAGGGAATTTCATTATTAAATAAATAAATAAGTTTACCTTGAACTCTATCTTTCTATATAAACTCTAATAATAATAGATAAAATCCTGGATATATTGGACCAGCAGTTAGTGTAATGGCTATGTCGCTGGACTCCCATGCAGTCAACCACAGTT
>NW_006160010.1:1328214-1338760 GCF_000334495.1 Tupaia belangeri chinensis
TGGGATTCTTTTTTTGGAGAGGTTTCTGCCATAGGACATGTGTACTCGCCAGAAAGCCAGAGAGAGACAGAAAGTGAGAAATCACCCCCCAGGGGGGATGGTCCCACTCTAATCCCTTCTCCTCCATTCTCCTCTCAGGATCTTGGGCTCGCCCACACACACACCCCATGTGAGTTTAAGCCACCAGATCCAGGACACAAACCACAGTCAACTACATGGGAGTACAGCAACATAGCCATTACGCCAACTGCATGAGTATCTTTCTTTCAAGAGAGTAAATGGCTCATAGGGAAATGCATAGCTTACGATTGACAAAACTGTCAGTCACTGGAAAAACAAGCTTATGGAGGTGTCAGAGTGGAGTGCTGAGTATTCTCATATTTGCCTTTAAAGAATTCTCTCTCTCTGCCCACAAGGGAAGTTTAGGAAAGAAGATGGAGGTGGAAAAGCAAGGCCAAGTCATGCTTCATTATTCGCTCTCTAAGAGTTACATGAGCTCCCTCCTTTATTTCCTCTGTTAGGCTCATTCCAGGAAGGAAAATTCAAATGGAGAGACAGAGATAGAAAAGGAAGGAGAGAGAAGTAGAGATGGGGAGATGGCCTGACCGTCTCCTGTGCAGGACAGACTCATTCCTTGTTACTCTTGTCCCTGAGAAGCCTACGAGGTCAAGGGATCCAGGCAGACATGATTGAACATCAGCAGGTGACTCCATCGGCCCCGTAACTGTGAGCCTTGAAGGTGTTCTTTTTGTTGTTTTGAGGTTAACTAACTAGAAGGAATAGAAATGAGCCTTTGAGTCTACCCAGAATCCACCAGTTAATTGAAACATGAGTTGAACTAGACTTCTGATTTCTTTTTTCTTTTTAAGTTAATTTTTTCTCTTTAAATACTTATTATAATTTATGATTTACATGTAAGCATTACACATCTTTTTTTTTGTTTTGGAGAGGTTTTTGTTATAGGTTTTTGTTTCTCGCCAGAGAAAGACAGAGAGACAGAAAGTGAGAAATCATGCCCAAGGGGATTTGACCACACTTGTCCTCCATTCTCCTCTCGGGATCTTGGGCACACACGCACACACACCCGGCGTGAGTTTAAGCCACCGGGTCCGGAACACGAACTGCGGTCAACTACATGGGAGTCCAATGACATAGCCATTATGCTAACTGCTGGTCCCCATTACATATCTTCATAGGGTGCATAATGGTAATGGTTATTCTGTACTGAATGGTCTACAGAATTTTTTACTGTGAGATACAATTCTAAAGGAAAACATATTGATTAAAAATCACACAACAGGGACTAGTGAGTGGCATGGTGGTTAATGTACTGGACACTGCCACATGGTCCACTACGGTTTGAGTCCCAGACCTGGTGGCTTGCTTTCTCACTTTCTCTCTTTCTCTCTCTCTCTCTCTCTCTCTCTCTCTCTCTCTCTCTCTCTATCTCTATCTCTATCTCTGTCCCTCTCTGGTGAAATTAAAATGGATAAGTAAAAAAACAAAATAAGTAATAAATAAATAAATTATTCTTTAAAAAATTATTTAAAAAAAATCAGGCAACAAACAACCTCATAAATTAACAAAGATAATCTTAACATAGCCAATGAAAAAAGAATTTTTCATTTCCATGTAGAAGACTGTGGGTGAAAATAATTGAAAAAAATCTGAAAAAAAAATCTGTGGGTATCAATCACTGGTCTATATAGAGGTAGGTCAAGTTGTACATAACAATAACTCATTAGGAAGTGATAGAAAAAGAACACTTCTTACACACTGTGAGTTTTCATAAGACCATAGTATTGTACTGTGCATAAAGAAATGAGTCCTCGAAAAAGCAAAGATAAAACACAATTGGTAAGAGATGTTTATAAGGGAAGTCATAGTAAAACCAGTGATATTGTGATTTACAGTCTCGACAAAGTTCTTGATTTTAGCCTTTTGTTGAGTCAGTCTTTCCAAAGGAAGATTCAGTTGTAACACTCTGTACTTTTCCTCTATTATCTAGTTTTATACAATGAATAATAGTTATAATATATAAATTGAAACCTGTGGAGACAGCTGTCTATCAAATAATTGGTGGATTTGTATGTAAACCTGCTTGTGTGTAAAATAGTTGAATCTACATTTATTCTTGACATACAGGGTTATTATCAATAAGTGAACTTCTTTTTTTACTAGCTGTTTTGTGTTCTCTGACTTCTATTTGTCTTCCTTTAGCTATCCTGCCATAGTAGTCCCTTTAGTATTCCTTGCTAAGTCAGTTTCATTTTGGTGAATTCTTTCAGTATTTGTTTGTCTGGTAATGATTTTATTTCTTCTTCCTATTTGAAGGATCATCTTGCTAGAAATAGTACTCTTGGCTGAAATAGCTTTTTGTTTTTTCAGAGTTTTAAGTATGTCTTTCCATTCTTTCCTTGTCTGCATTGTTTCATCAGAGGTCTGGTGCTAGTCTAATGGGGTGACCCTTGTAAATAACTTGGCATTTCTCTCTTGCCATTTTTGCAATTTTTGTCTTTACCTTTAATGTTTACTAATTGGCTATGCTATGCCTTGGAAAGGCTCTTTTTATCTTAGATCTATTTGATATCCTTTGTACCTCCTGAATTTTGATGACCACATGCCTTTCTGAATTTGGAAAGTTTTCTGAAAGATGTTTTCTAGGCCGCTACCTGTCTCTTCACGTTCTGGAATAACTATTATGTAGGTATTTGGCCATTTAATGGTGTGTAGGATTTCCTGTATATTGTACTAATTTTTAATGATTTTTCTGTTCTTTTCAATTGCTTGGACTAAATCAGAGGTTTTGTCTTCAAGGTCAGAGATTCTGCCTTTGCATGGTCTAATATACTGTTGATACTTTCGAGGGAGGTTTTGATTTCATGCATCGTATTCTTTATCTCCAGAAAATCTGTTTGATCCTTTTTTCAATGTGTCTCTTTATGGAACTCCTCCTTCAAGTCATGGACAGATTTTCTTATCTCCTCAAATTGGTTGTCTGTTTTCTCTTGCATCTTATTGAATATTGTTACAATGAATATTCTAAATTCTTTTTTTGACAGATCTGTGATCTCTTATGTTTTATCCATTGCTGGTGAGAAATTATGATCCTTTGGGGTTATATTTCCTGATTTTTACTATTTCTTGGGGCTCTGCTTTGACTTTTAGTCATCTGGTCATATATTCACTTCTTCTTACTTTGGGATATGTTTCTGTAGCTGTGTAGCCCCACACTTCTTTATTATATGCATAAGCTCTATGCCAATTTCCCTCCTCTACTCTGAGTGAGAATGTGGAATCCACAGTAGTTTAGGGTTTAGTTATTTAGAAGGGAATTTCTCTTCTTTTACTACTAAGGAATTATGGGTAAAGAATCCCTCCAGAGTCTGCTATTTACAGGTGTTTGGTTCTTGTATACCCAAACCTAACTGCTCTCAATGTGTATGGAGGCTGAGCTGACAGGTAGAATGCAAGATGGCATACCACTTCCTGCTGTGTACTTGCACACTGTGTGGATGGGAGAGCCCCTACAATAGCAGGCTGGGTGGGAGTCCTTGCTTATGAGCTCAAGCCAAGCAGTTTAGCTTGGGCCTGCCTGTTTGTCCTAGAAGAGTGAGGGGCAGGGGACCAGCAGGTGGCATGGTGGTTAAGGTGCTGGACAATCCCACATGGCTGACCACAGTTCAAGTCCTGGACCTGGGGGCTTGCTTTCTCACTTTGCCTCTCTTTCTATCAGTGTGTGTGTGTCTCTGATCAAATTAAAAGAAACACATGAATAAATAGAATAATTATTTTAAAAAAAGAAGAAGAGTGAGGGGCAGAGTGGCATTGTGGGGCAGCAGCTACTACCTTCTATCTTTGGGATTACAGGGACTCCTTGTTGCTCCTATTTTTCTCTGGGATTGTAGGAACCCCATAGCAGGCTGGTCAGGGGTCCCTGCTGATGCATTTGGCTGGGGGCTGCCTATTAGTCCTTCTATCTCTGTGTGATTGTACGGCCTCCCTGTTGCTCCTTCCTTCTCTAGCTAGACTTGTGATTTATAAAGTGTGTTCCAGGAACATTAGTACAAGAATGGGTCTGTGTGTGTGTGTATGTGTGAAGAAGTAGAGGGTTCAGTTATTATTTAAGTCCAGAACTAGGTTAAACAAAATTTACTTAAATGCTTTATGTAAATTATTTCAGCCTATCTTCACAACTAATTTCCATCATAGCACTATTATAATTCTTATTTTAAAGAAGAGGGACAATTCAGCAAAGTTAGAAATGTATACCTAATGTCACTTTTTTTTTTTTTAATTTTTAGACAGAGATTTTTTTCCTATAGGGTGTGTGTGCTCAATGGAGAGACAGAGAGAAAGTGAGAAATCACCCCTGGGGATGTGATGGCCATGCCTCAATACCTTTTCCTCCGTTCTCCTCTTGGGATTTTGAGCATGCATACACACGCACCTGGCATGCGTTTTAAGACTCCGGGTCTAAGACTTGAACCACAGTCATCTACATGAGAGTCCTTTGCCGTAACCACTACAGTATCTTCTGGCCCTAAGTCACTCGTTTTTTAAAAGATGTGGTGCTAGCATTCAATGCCAGCCTAATTCCAGAGTCCCGATATATTGACTCCAAGTTCTAAAGTCGTTTTTCGTTATTTATTATCTATCGAAGGGCACATGCACTTGCCAGAGAAGGAGAGAGAAAGCAGCCCCCAAAAGACATGGTCATGCCACAGTTCCTTCTCTTCTACTTCTCCATCCCACAAGGATTTGGGGCATACATGCATATGTGCCTGGCATGTTTTTCAAGGCAGTCGGGTTGGGATTTGAATCATAATCGGCCACATGGACTGTGGCTCCCAGTGTACTGTGCTTAGCCACTGTGACACAGGGCCAACGCTTTATATAATCTTTTTATGACAGATACATACCCTGAATCTCTGAGGTACATTCATGTGTATTTCTCAAGTTTACTTGGCCATAGCCTTATCTGAAGTTTTCTGAGCTTCCCAAAAGGTAGACTATTTCATAGGACCTACTTTGTGAAATAGGGGACTGGATTTAATTATGTAGCCTCTACTCAAACAGTTTCAGTTTGGCAAACCAAAAATAGACTTTTGCCAACATCTAGACACAGGGAACTAGCATAAAGTGATGATATGATATACATCGGCCCTTTGTATTTGTAGGTTCCACATCTGCAAATTGAACCAACTGTAACTTGAAACTATTTGAAATAAAAAAGTTCTACAAATTGCCAAAAAGCAAAACTTGAATTCGCTGCATGCCAATTACCATACTGAACGCACGTGAATGAAGTAATGTGTAGACGTTGTATTCTGTATTATAAGTCATTTAGAGAGAGTTTAAGGTATGTGGGAGGATGCGTGAAGGCTACATGCAAATAAGTTTAAGGTATGTGGGAGGATGCGTGAAGGCCAGATGCAAATGCTGTGCATGCATGTCATATGCCATTTTATATAAGGGACTCAAGTGTTCATAGATTTTGGTCTCTGTTGGGGAGTCCTGTGTCCAATCCCCCACAGGCACCAAAAGACAACTGTTGGATCGTGGGAAAAGTCGTGATGTGTTTGTCTGTGTTTTTCTATGCAAAAATGTGGCATGACTTTCCTGACAACCCAGTAAATACTCTGAATTTAGAAATACTGGTATGGAAGTTGTCTCACTTCTCCCTGCTCTTTGCTCTTACAGGTGTTTCATCCCAAACATCTATGCAGCTCTGTTTACTGCAGCTCTCGTTCCTTTGATGTGCCTTGTGGTGGTGTGTGTGGTGTTCACTCACGCCTACCAGGTGAAGCCACAGTGGAAAGCATATGATGATGTCTTCAGAGGAAGAACAAATGCCGCAGGTTTGAAAGGAATTGTCTTGGTACTTTGGAAGTGGGAAACTCTTTAACAGTGGGGAAAATGTGATCAAATAGGTTTAATCCAAAAAATAAATAAATAAGTGAAAGTCGGCTCAGCTTTTAGCTCTGAAGCTCTAAGTTAAGCTATAGCATTGTAATTTCTCATGCTTCTTGTACTCTCTGACATCTGTCTTTCTATGGGGCTCTGTAGGTTTCGCTGCTGGTTCCAGTTTTGTCTTTAAGGTATGAGTGTTCAACTAAGTGAATCACAGTCTTGGAAGTGGCTTCCCAAGCTTTCTTTAACTCAGGCTATAACAACCTGCATTCAACTTGGGAAATCAAATCATTGCTCTCAGGTTCTGAGACCTTTTCATAGTCTAGCAAACCTCCACAATGCTCCTGAGAGCTCTCTCTTACATGTAAAGTTCTGACTGTGCTGATAGATATTTAAACACATGTAGTCAGGCCCAGTCATGGTAGCATGTGCTGGGTACTGCTGTGGACAGATTGAGGCCACGTGGGTGGCCCACAATCAATTTCTGTCTCACCTTATAAAACAGAGTGGATGGTACACTCTTGTCGTCCCAGCCACTCAGGAGGCTGAGGCAGGAGGATCACAACATAGTGAGATCCTGTCAAAATAAAACACTCTGTATATACACACATGCGCACGCACGCACACATGTAATAAGACAGCTTCGTAAGTGGCTACACATGTCTGGTTACTTAAGAGCGTAAGTCTTTCCAGCTCAATTGGCATACCCTGCAGCTCATTTTTTCCCTGTGAATCATACTTAGCACAGGCTTTTATGATCTGATTCTTTTTGTTGTTGTTGTTGTTAGATTAGTGTCCCTTAGAGTTTTTTTAAATAAAAATAACCACTTACCTACACACAGAAACTCTCGAAAATATTGTATGAGTGACCGAGTTGTTGGGGGGAATCTTAGGAACTGGGGGAAGAAGATCCCTCTTAGGTTCTTCACACTTTAAGTTCTTTTCAAAGTCTAAGCAAGTGCTATATGTGAAGTCCCTAGAATAATGTCAAATTACATTATTAGGGCCTCAAAAGATATTGTCACTTGCAGGATGTCGCTAATGTAAGAAAAGGCTTCTAGTTTCTGAACTGGCTCAGGCAAGATGCAAAACTATTTTCCTTGTGGTATAAAGAGAAGAAACTCTTGTATTATTTTGTGTGGTTGTTGGTAGCATCGCAGTACCAAGACAGCTCTTCTCTGTTCTCTCTCTATTGTCATGCAATCATTGTATGGGAAGAAATTGACATAATGTAATCATTACTCTTACATTCATTAATAAAAATGTAGTATTTGATGTAGAAATAGATGATGAGAAATAGAATGTAGCTAGAAGTTGGGGGCCAGCCAGTGGCATGGTGGCTAAGGTACTGGACTCCTAGATGACCGACCACAGTTCAGGCCCCACACCTGGAAGCTTAAAAATCACACTAGGTGTGTTGGGTGTGTGTGCATGCCCCAAATCCCAAGAGGAGAATGGAGGAGACGGAATTGTTGTGTGGCCATCCCCCACAAGGGGGTGATTTCTCGCTTTCCCTCTCTGTTTCTGGCAAGTACATGCACCCTATGGCAAAACCTAAAAAAAAAAAAAAAAAGTATCTAGAAGCTATACTGTTATTCAACTTAAAATTTCTTTCACTAAAATGCATATTCTTTTTCTGCAGTGAAAGACTATTTATTCCTTTCCCTAAATGGAAAGAGCTGTTTTGTTTCATATGCAATGTGGAAATGCCAGTGTTGGTATGTTTTCAGTAGTGATACTGTAAGGATCTAACAAAGTGAGTTAATCCTTCAAACGTCTAAATTACCCTGTATGCCTCTTGGATATGATCCATCTCTGATATAGTAGGTGAAACGGTACCATCTCTGAAAATAAGCCCTTAAACATTGAACATAATGTGGAAAGTCCAAGAACAGTTGTGTCTCAACTAGGGAACTCTATCTTGCAGTGAAATATTAATACAAGTATTGTTCTATCATGACTTTCCAAAATTAAAAAATATGATATGTATAATTCCCCTATTCTCATGACAGTTCTGTCTAATAGTCATTGTTTCATAGTTCAACTCTCTTAAGTATCTTTGTAAGTAGACTTTGCTTTCAGACTTTGCTTTCGACGTCATGATCTCAGATGTCTATACTTCAAATATGTAAAGTAGATCCCTGCACACTCCTGCTTTACGGTCACTTGAGGTCTCTCTCATTGCCCAAAAGTCCTGTCTCTAGCTTACAGAAGTCTGCACAGTCAACCTCTGGGCCATCTTTCCATTCCCAAGGTCTATACTTTTTACTTTTTACTTATTTTTTTTGCGGGGGGGAGGTTTTTGCTATGGGGCACGTGTGCGCACCAGAAAGACAGAGAAAGACAGAGAGACAGCGAGAAATCGCCCCCAAGGGGGGATGACCATGCCCCAATCCCTGCTCCTCCATCCTCCTCTCGGGATCTTGGGCACGCACACACATGTGCCCAGCATGAGTTTAAGCTACCGGGTCTGGGACTCGAACCACAGTCGACTACATGGGAGTCCAATGACATAGTTATTACGCCATCTGCTGGTCCCCAAGGTAGTTACTTTTTATCCTGCATTCTGACCGCGCTAATCTATTTACTGTTTCCCAGAATTGCCAATACGCCCATCTCTACCTATGTAAGGAAACTTCCACTTTGAGCTTCTCATAATTAGTTGATAAATCCATGTGTTCAGTAAATGGTGCAGGAAAATATGAATGGGTCAGAGAGAGGTAAGGGGGCTTATCGCCCTCTTATAATCATTGACTCCCCAAAACTGTCTAGAATAACTCTATAGTCTTAGGAAAAATGGTGTGCTTGATAAACATTAGTCAGTTTCCAAAGACCTCACTCCATTCTTCTACGAAAATTTTGGAAGCTCCCAGTATTCTACCTGTTCTGCAAAGCCTTTGAAATTGCCCGTTTGTAGAATCATGCCAAATCAGAATTACTCACTTCCTAATCTGTGCCTTTAAACCACTCATCTCTGCAGTCACGGGGGCACTTACCTTAGAATGGCGTAGTGTCCCGTTTTGGGGTGTGGGGCCGATTTCCTTAATAAGTGATTCGTTCCTTGAGGGCTGGGACCATTTGCAGTCATCTCTGTGTTCTCGGGGCCTTGCAGAATGCCTAGGAGTCTAATTAATGTTTGTTGTATAAATAGTAATAATGCCCCATACAAACCCTATAATTGTACGAATGGACATTCAGTCTAAATATAGCGTTGTGGAGAAGAGGAACTGTTATATCATCAAAAGTAGAAATTAGATAGTTTCTATTATTGATCTCTTTGTAGGTATCTTTTTGAAAGTTATTATTAGGACTATATTTCTTTCTCCTTGCCTTCTATGCTTCTCAAAACTACATGTTAAACTTTGGTGTAGACCTGATCTTTTATCTTTTATTCACAATCTTCTGTAAGTCACCTCCAATTGAATATACTCCACTTACCTTAAATTCAAAATTCCCTCCCCCCAAAATTGTTTCTATAATTGCCAGAGGACATGTGTACTCACCAGAGAGAGAGACAGAGAAAGTATCTACCACTGGGGGATGGTCACACCACAATCTCTTCTCCTCCATTCCTCCATCCCTTTATCATTTGAGGCACACGTGCACACATGCCTGCCTGGCATGTTTTTCACGCCTTGGGGCCAGGATTCAAGCTCCACTTGCCCATGTGGAATCTGGTTTCCTTAATCACCAAATTATGAGATCAGCCCTCTAAAAAAAATTTCAGTCTGCCTTATGAAGGACCATTGGACATTTTCTTTGAATCTTTCTGCCAGAATTCCATTGCATTGACTTACCAAATACCCAGCCAGACAGCATTCTATATTCATCTTTTTGCCTTCTGCCTTATTCTGTATACAGAGCAGTTAGAGAACATACAAAACAGAATATTTAAAAGGTGATGAGGGCCAGCCAGTGGCATAATGGTTAAGGCCCCTGGATCCCACATGGCTGATTGTATGATTGGAGTCTTAGACCTGCCGGCTTGAGAAATGCACCGGGCACATGTGTGTGTGTGCCCAAAATTCTGAGAGGAGAGTGGAGAAGAGATTTCAGGATGGTCATCTGCCCCTTGGGAGTGCTTTTTCACCTTCTTTTCCTTTCTCTTCTGTCCCTCTCTGTTTCTCTCTGGTGAGTGCATGTGCAGAAATGAAAGAAAGAAAGAAAGAGAGAAATAGGCAGGAAAGAAGGAAGGAAAGAAGGAAGAGAGAGAGAAAGAACAACATATCTATGCACATCAGGGCCAGCCAGTGACATAGTCGTAAGACAGTTGGATCCTACATGGCTGACTGCACAGATCCTACATGGCTGACATGCCCTGGCGTGCATGCCCGAAATCCCTAGAGAAGGGTGGAAGAGAAGGGATTACAGTGTGGTTGCTCCCCTGGGGAGCACTTTCTCACTTTTTCTCTTTGTCTCTCTCTCTCTGTGTCTCTCTTATGGGAGCACATGCACCCTATAACAAAATTTTAAACATTAAAAAATAATTTGCCAGCAGTTAGTGTAGTGGTTAAGTTGCTGGACTCTCTCCTGGCTGACATGGTTCGAGTCCCAGAACTGGTGGCTTGAAACTCACACCAGTTGTGTGCATGCATGGCCATCCTCCCCCCTACCCTGTGGTGATTTCTCTCTT
>NW_006160010.1:1338792-1363547 GCF_000334495.1 Tupaia belangeri chinensis
TGAATAAACGGCTGCGAAAAAAAAAAAAAAAAAAAAAAAAGTGGATAAACATTTCTGTCAGCTGTAAAACTGAGCAAAATTACAAAATGGTAAGCTGAGCCAAAGCCATGGACTCATTGTTTCCTGAATCTGGAAGCAGGTAGATGTGGTCATATCTCAATAGCGTTGGTGAGCTGGGAACTAAGCTGTCCTAACCCCAGGCAGACTAAAGCAGTAGGACTTTGCATGCACAGAGCCTGGGAAAGACCTTCTATGGTGCTTGAACTTCAGCTTAGAGGAGCCTGGGAGTCCGAGGAGAAGGTTCACAATGTGTCCCATTGAGAACCCAGGGCAGGCTCTTCAGAGTTTGCAGATTGTGGCTATGAAATCCATAATGTCACATCACCATGGCTACAGAGGGCCCAACACATCAAAATACTGAGTTGTTGGAGAAGTCACGATGCATTTTTGCATAGGAAAAATGTCATGATTTTTCTAACAGCTCAATAAATAGTCCTCTCTTTGGAATGGGAGCCACCGGGGGTGGGGGGGCTGAGCGGAGGCAACAGCAAAACCCTTTTAAAGGAAAAGGTAGCAGAGAGAGAGAAAGAGAAAAGGGAAGAAACAAAAGCTTTCTTTTTAAGATAAGTTGCAATATAAAAATCCCCCAAACAGAAAGAAAATGAACACAGAGAGACGTTAAAATCAGCAACCCAAAAGATGAATTTAATCCAGAAAAAGTTTTAAAAATAGAAGAATCTGTTTAAAAGTTTGACTAAGTATGTTAGGATCCTTGAAATGACAAAGCAGGAAAGAGAAAACTGTGGCCCCCACAGGCTGTCGACCTGTTTCCTCGATCTATCTTTTTGTGTGATTTTTTTTTATTAATTATTTCTTGCATGACAGAGAGACATGGCACTCCCAGGAGAGTGTTCACACCACACAATTCACCCTCAGGATCACGGGGTGAACCTGGCACGTGCAGAGCTACCGCAGATGTGAACCCAGGGCCCTCCTAAATGGCGTTAGCATATGCAGCATTGCATTTCCACTGAACCTCCATGGCCGCCCTAGTCAGCTTTATCAAGGTGTCACTTAGATAGCATGACGTTTATTTGTTTAAAATATAACCCAGTGATTTTTAGTGTATTTATAGAGTTGTATAACTGTCTCTATAATCTCATTTTGGAACATTTCATTATCCCTAAAAGAAACCCTGTACCAGATAGCAGTCACTCCCCTTCCTCACTCCCTGGGCGTGAGGCATTCGCACATCAGCATCTGTCTCTCAGTGTGTTCACGTCGGACAGGACATTGCATACAGCATAATTGTGCAGTTTGTGGGCCTTTGTGTCTGGCTTCTTTCGCTTTCTTATGCTTTCAGGTTTCCTCTGTGCTATATTGTGTGTCGGCTCCTTTTTACTGGCAAATCATAGTCCACTGTATGAGTTTATCTGTTCAACATTGGATAACCGTTTGGATTGTTCCCACCTTTTGGCTTCTGTGAATAATGCTGCCATGGGCATTCACATACAAGTTTTCGTATTGATATATTTTTCATTTTTCTGGGTACATACCTGCAAGTGGGATTGCTGGGTTATTTGGTAACTCAATGTTTAACATTTTAAGGAGATGCCAAACTGTTTTCCAGAGTGGCTGCACCTATTTTTTGCTAGTAAAGGTTTTTTTAAATCAAGCCACACCCATTTATTTACTTAGTTTCTATGGCTGAGAACATTACGTCAGAGACCTTGTGGCCTCGACACCAACCATATTTACTCTCTGACCTTTACAGAAAAAATTTGGCCAACAATCCCCCAGTTATAAAGGATGATGTGGGGCCAGCCAGTGGCATGGTGGTTGAGGTGGCTGGATCCCATGTGGCCAATCTTATGGTTTGAGTTTTGGACCCAGCAGCCTGAAAAACATGCCAGGTAAATGTGTGTGAGTACCCAAAATTCCAAGAAGAGGTTGGAAGACAAGGGACTGCAGCGTGGCTGTCCCTGGGGAATGCTTTCTCACTTTCTCTCAGTCTTTCTCCAGTGAGTGCACGTGCCCAATAGCAAACTTAAAAACTAAAATAAAGGATAGTATGTTCTGCGACATAATGGTTTAATTACTGAACTCCCAGGTAGTCGACCACAGTTCAAGTCCTGGACCCAGTGACTTAAAATTCACACTGAGTGCTTGTGAGTGTGTGCCCAAGATCCCAAGAGGAGAATGCGGGAGAAGGGATTGCGGTGTGGCCATCTCTCCAGTGGGTGATTTCTCACGTTCTGTCTCTCTGTCTATGGAGCACATGCACCCCATAGCAAAAATCTCTCTTAAAAAGAGAAAAAGGATAGTATGTTCATTAAAAGCACTTGAAGATTAAAAAAATAATAATAAATATAGGCAAATAAAATAAAGACATACCAATACAATTGTAAAATAAACTCAGAAGTTATGGCAATGAAAATATACTAGTTGAAATCTAAAAATTTCCTAATATTTGAAATAAACTCTGGATGAGACACAGAGAAAGAGAAATAATGAATTAGATTCTGACGCTGGTTTTAAGGCATTTACGAAGAAAAGATACAAAAAGAGAAACATGAAAATAGGCCCAAGAGGTATGAGAATAGATTGATTGCCAGAGAAAATAAAAGGAAGGATGGAGGAAAAGCTGGATTTGAAGACATAATGATTGGGAATTTTCTGGAACTAAATGAAAGAATTTAGGGACCGCTGGTGGTGTAGTGGTTAAGGTGGCTGGATCCCAGCGGCCAACTGCACACTCAAGACCTGGACCCAGTGACTTCAAGAACATGTTGGGCATGTGTGCATGCATGTCCAAGACCCCAAGGGGAGGGAAAAATGGAGAAGGGATTATAGTGTGACCATTCCCCATGGGGAATGCATTCTCATTTTTCCTCTCAATCCCTGTGTGTGTGTGTGTGTATGTGTGTGTCTCAACAAGTGCACACACCATCTAGCAAAATTTAAAGAGAAAGAGAGAGAGTGAGGAAGAAAGGAAGGAAGGAAGGAAAGAAAATTAGCTACACAACATAAAATACTCACCTTTTAAAAGTGGGAGACAGGATCATTGAAAAGTCTAGTGTATTAGCTAAATACTAAATACATTTTGAAGGTTCCCATTTCTGTGTTTTTAAAAGCTGGTTGGTGAGCACCTTTTCTTTGCTTCTGATATGCTGCATTGCTGTTCTAAGTGGCACAAGCCCTACTCGGGAGCTCAGATCCCGTAGTGCAAGCAGAGGCCGCTAAGTTCTCTGAAAACCTAAACTTCAAAGGCAACACAGAGAATGGGACCCAGCCTCCTCTCCTCTTTACTCTGAGAGCCTGTGCTTTTTACACCCTCATGTATACTTGGTACCTGAGAAGGGGTGTGATCCTCATTAGCCTCCAGCAGCTCTAACCTCTCCCTGCAGTTCCAAGCATACAAAAACAGCCCAAAACTACAGCACCTTGGATGATTTATAAAATTATATTTTGCCTGCCTTTTTAATTAGATGAGCATTTTTAGAATATTCGGTATTATAAGAAATACATTTTCAATTAGTAAATTTAATCAAGAGTAGAAAATACAACTCCTTTTCTTACAAAATATGTAATTTCATAGTAACAAAGTATGCTAAGTTTTAAGTATTTTGTTCAAACAGTGTCAAGAGTTTTGACCATGAATTAAGATGCATCATGAGAAGGAAAACTTAATTTAGAGTCACTTTGTAACCATGTTGGTTTTTTTTGTTTGTTTGTTTGTTTGTTTTTAGGATTCAAAATAGTTGAATTTTTAAATTTATTTTAGATTTTTTGCCATAGGGTACTTGCTCACTAGAGAGAGACACAGAGAAAGAGAGATAGATAGATCGATAGGGAAAGTGAGGAATCACTCCTCAGAGAAGGGTTAGTTCTCCATTCTCTCCTTGGGATTTTGGGCATGCACACACATGCACCCAATGTGTTTCTCAGGCCACCACGTCTGGAATTTGAAACCATGGAGTTGGCCATGTGGGATCCAGCACCTTAATCATCATGCCATCTGCTGGCCTCAATGATTATTTATTAACCTTAGAGTTTTAAGTTTGGTGCGCAGATGCAATTAGTTAACACTAGCATCAATATGTGTGAATAACTGAAGAGCTTGCCTTGGTCATTTCATTAGACCTAAAATATTCCATGATTTCTATAGAATTATTATCCAAATTAATCACTCCCTTTGCAAATTGAATGTAACTGACAACAGGACAACTTTAAATCAACATTTATTTGTTGGTCATAATGTATACAAGGATCAGTCCCTTACACTATACATCCTGTGACTTTTGCTGACATCACTTAATTTCAAACTGAGTTCGAATAAGTTCAGTGAACTCCAAAAGGAAAGCGGAGACAAAGAAACAGCTCCAGTAAGTGAAATACACTCAGTGCTGTAGATGCCACCTCAAACCCCTTCCATCTGAGTGTGGCCCGGGACGGTGATGACAGCTTGTCTCTTGCGGCGCTCTGACTGCTGTGAACCAACTGTGTAAAGGTCAGTGGCTCTCAATGTGATTCACTAGCCTCCCCATCTCTTCGGAGGGGTGAATGTGCATGAGAATGAGTCATGATAAAGGCATGTTTCCTGAACTAAATATCAGTGTCTCAAACAGCATTTGAAACAAAGCCTATAATTTGGGGGTTCGGTTGTGATCTGCAGCAATGATAAGCTTGTCTCTCCTTTTAGACTCATTAGAATTTACTGACTCCTTTCTGATTCATCAACCAGTTCTTATGTGAGGAATGACTCATAGATCAGGAGAGGAAAATTAATTTGAATAAAAAGAGGATGTAAGTGATTACAAATCCTTTCTCATAAAAATCCCACGCTTGGGTTTCAATGTGGTCTATAACAATAGAAAGGTGGCTTGATACAGCTAGTCTATAATAGAATGTGGGGTACCTGGAGTCTCCTCATGCAGTAATGGTTACTTCTCCTACCTGGGGGTGTTATTGGGAAAGAATCTTCCATTCTTCTATTTTTTCATCCTTAGAGTAAACCAAACAATAAATTAAAATTTCATTTCTAGGGGCCAACAGGTGGCATAGTGATTAAGGAGCTGGACTCCCACGTGAATGACCATGGTTCAAGTCCCAGACCCGGCGACTTGAAACTCATGCTGGGACCGTGTACATGCATGGCCAAAATCCCAAGAGAAGAATGGAGGAGAAGGGATTGTGGTGTGGCCATCCCTCCTGGGGGGTGATTTCTCACTTTCTGCCTCTCTGTCTCTCTGAAAAGCACATACACCTTATAGCAAAAATCTGCTTTAAAAACTTTCATTTCTATTGTGAAAGTCATTGAAAGCTTTTTATAAGGAGTATTACAAAGTTTCATCTGTTATTTTCTAAAGTTCTTTACTCCTTGTATTTTAAAAATTTCAAATGGAGGTCAAAGAAACTCAATGTAATCCAAAGGAAAAAGAGGAAAAGGAAAGACTTGGGGGGTCCAGATGGTGATTCTGATAAAAAGATGTGATTCTCTGGGAGGCTGACCCATGAGGGAAGGTTCCAGATCCAGGTCAGGAGACCTCTCTGAGGACACCGAGCATGTACGTGTTCATGAGCCAGGGCTGGCTGAGGCTGAGAGTGGCTTGTGGTGTTGAGACCTTGCTGGGGGTGCTGTCTCTCTGTCTCTCTGTCTCTGTCTGTCATATTCATGGAAGAAATAAACTCTTGAATGAGAAAAGATGTATTGGTAAGCAACAACACTCTGTGTTGTAGTCACCAAAGATATTTTCTGTTAGTTATCCATATTTTACATGAGTGCTACTTGTTATGTCAAGGAATAAAGAAAAAAAGAAAAGAAACGAAACAATGCCTGGGGATCTAAGGAAAACCCCAGCGCTTCTCATTATACAGTGACCAATCTTTTCTACTTGAGCTTGTAAAATACTTGCGAGCCCAGTTTGGTCTTCCCATGTTTGCCAGGAGCAGTGGGAAAATTCAAGTATTTAAGGAGACATTATGAAGCTCGCCATCTGCTAGAATTCGTATCTATGACCTCGATCTTCAAAGATTCAGATCAGAAATCTTTGAGCCTGAAAGTTGATGTGTACTCATTCAATGCTTATTTATTTTCTCTATGTTGTTTTTGAAAACACACAGGATTTGATATTGTTCCTTAACTCCTAGTCCCATAGCATCGGGAGTTTTCAAAGGCTTTGCACATCTACATGAAAAGTAAAAAAATAAAACTATGCTGTTGAGCAGGAGCTTACATTTCTGTTGAAACCCCTAATTTATGCATGTAACCAGTTAAGAAAAGGGACCAATAATTTATGGAACACCTGGATTTTTCTAGAAGTCAAGTTTCCAAAATATCTTTCCCTCAGTGAGCTGCCTTTTCCCTATTCTCAGTAGACTACCAGTGAGGACAAAAATAGTCACTTACCCCGGCTGCTGTGATACTCCACAGTTAGTTTCCTTTACATTTGTTCTGTAGGTGGAAAAGGTATAGGGCATGCAATGGCGAGGCTGGCATTGCTCAGGTGTGATGCACTCAAACCCTTCAGGTGACGGGCTTTTTTTCTTGACATCTGCATGCCACTGCCAAGCCACACCATGTTTGGCGCAGAGAATCCGTGGAACTTTTCCAATTATTTATATTTTTTGTACTTAAGCTTCATGAGTTTCCTGTATGCTTTCTTGCTATTGTTCTCCAAATTAATAAAAAAGATTAATTTTAATTTTTCTGGCATATCACACTTTTTTTTTTTTTTCACTTTACCCAGCTTCAGCCACCCCTGCATCATGGGCATGCATGCGCCTGGCTTACTCAGGGAGGTCTCTGAACATGAACCCAGAGCTTTCTCTGGGGATTCAGTGTCATAGAGTGTCATGTCTTACTACTGTGTCACATATGACCCTATACTCCACTTTTTAAAAGTATTTGCTCTCCCTAACATCCTTCTGTATTTATTCTGAAAAAATGACCAATGAGACTTGACCTTCTACTCCTTCAGGAGCAACATAACACAGTTACTTATGTTTATTGGTTTGATTTAAGAGCACTTTATTTATTTATGTATTTGTTTAAGTTTTTGCTATAGGGCATGCGTGCTCGCCAGAAAGACAGAGAGAAACAGAGAGACAAAAAGCAAGAAATCACCCCCCAGGGGGGATGGCCACGCCACAATCCCTTCTCCTCCATTCTCCTCTTAGGATCTTGGGCACGCACATACATGCGCTGAGCATAGAGTTTAAGCCACCAGGTCCGGGACTCGAACCGTGGTCGACTACATGGGAGTCCAGCGACATAGCCATTACACCAACTGCTGGTCCCGATTTGAGAGCAGTTTAAAAAAAAATGGACGACTAAGTCTCTGTTTAATTCTTGGTTAATGAAAATATAGCTACTGGGTTTATTTATTTACTTTTTTTTTTTAATGTTTAACTTTAGAATTTATATTCAGGTCATTGCCAAAGAATGTATATAAAACTCAACTACAGAATAGAGAAAATAGTTTTGCAAGGCTACTAATCTTAGAATACTTATGGTATTGGGAATATTGTATTTCCCCCAATCTGGTCTGTCAGCCACCTCAGGTGGCATCGACATGGTGATCTTTTTAGTCAGCCAAATCCCAACTTGTTAGGTGTAAATTACGTTCTTGCACTGCAACTTTTCCCATCGATTAGGTATTGCCATATTTATTCTTTAAAGTTACGTCCAATTCGTGATTCAGTGCCTACACAATTTTTGATATATAGGCCACAAAATAATAGCATGTGTGCTCACAGCTTAACTGATCAACTGCTACAATATTAAAGAAAAGATTGAGAGATAAAATAGTTGCTAGTACTAGGGAAATAGGAGGTGGGGACAGCTAATCTGGAGAATAAGCAATTGAATAATAAATGTCTTTAAAAACGTATATTTGGCACAATGCCTGTGGTCATAATGCCATACTTAGTAGTTTATATATTATAAAACTTAGAAAGGGGAATAAAAGAAAATGACACTTTTATAATATGGTGTTTTCTTTCAGAAGAAAAGTATACCATATCAAAGAAGTTTGAATTTCACTGGGCCAGAAGAAAGTCACAAACTTCGATCCTCACAAAAATCTTCTTTCTGTTGCCTTATCATACCTGAAATAGCCTGCCTATCCCATAAAATACCACTTTCCTTAAAAACCAGTTGCAAAAGATTACTCCTTTCAACGAATGGGATGTGTTTTTTGTGTTTATTTGTTTGTTTCCTGTACTGCACGTACAACTCACTCCTAGGGGCCACACCACAATCCCCTCTCCTTTCTCCTCTCAGGATTTTGGGCACATGTACACTCACCCAGAATGTTTTATCAAGCCACTGGCTGTGGGATTCAAACCACAGAGTTGGCCACGTGGAGTCTAGCCGCCTTGATGTCCACTGCATCTGCTGGCCCTCAACAATAGTTTTGCTCCGTCCCGCACTTCCAGACCACTGTGTCCCTGCCTAATCATTATTCTTTCCTTTACGTTGTGCTGTTTTCTTAGACTACCATTTCCCCATGCGTGTCACTGTGGCTGCCATTCTTCATGATATCCTTCCTAGGTCCACATTGCTCTCTGATCACAAACCTTCTCTGTCGTCTTCTTCCACTTCTTTACTCCTCATTCTTTATCCTACTCATTGCAACCTCCTTTCCTTCACTCCTTCTCTGTCCTCACAGAATTCTTTCTGGACTCTGAGACTGGAGATTTCAAGGATATATTTTCACCAGCTTCCTTGATTTCCTCACCAACTTGGCTTCCTCTGTAAGCAGTTTTGGCAATCTCTGGTACAGTCTCGGCCACACAGTTCTTTTATCAGCCAATTAGCACAACTCTATAATGGATACCAATTCATTCCAAGTAGCCTTCATCAAGTCATCTCTGCTTCTCAGGAATCCTTTAGATTATCTTCAGTTGATTCTTTTTTTTTAATTAATTAATTAATTTCTGAAACTTTTTAAAACTAATTTACATTCATTCTCTAAGCATCATCACAGCATACAAAATGTGATTTCCTACCCAGAATATACTGCGTAATGGCTTAATCATGCATGTTACCATCAATAACTTTCCATTTCTAGTTGTGTGTGTGTGTGTGTGTGTGTGTGTGTGTGTATATTTTTTTTACCCCTAGTTATATGTGCGTGTGCATATTCTAGTTATATGTGTGTGTGTGTGTATATATATATGTATATGTCTGCCCATTCTCACCCTCTTCCTTTCCTACACTATCTCTGGTGTCTACAGTTGTCTTCCATTCCTTTTTCCCCTCACATTTTATTGATCACACAATTTCTTAAATAATCTAACTACTTTCAATAGCAAGTTTTGCTGGTAATTTTGAAAAAAGCAATTTTAATTTGAAGAAATCAAAGAAATGCTAAGTAACCTTTGAAACAGAGCCCACTGCCCTTCTGTCTTGTGTTTAATACCGTCTAGCCTCACTCTCCATTCAAGAGGTAAAAGCAGCACGATGCTATCGCACTCAAGTCTGCTTATTTCATCTGATCATTTCTCTTTGTTATCTCCCGTCTTCGCCACTGTTCCTCCCATCTTAGATAAGGAAGGAAGTAGCTCTTCCCACCAAAGCCAGTTGTCCCTAGTGTGCCTTTCATCTGTTCTCCTTCTTTGGGAACCTGTGTTACTGAATTTTTCACATCTGTCTCATGTCCTCGGTATTTCTCTCTTCTCTGGGTCATTCCTCTCGAAAAGCATGCATCACTTTCCACTGCCTAAAAGATCTTATTCATAATATTGCTGCTTTATCAAGTTCCTTCCTGTTTTCTTCACCATCACACTTCTGGAAAAGCAGTTTATAGGAGCTGCCTGTACTCATCACCTTCTGTTCCCTGGTAAGCTTTGCAGATACGTTGCCTACTCTCTTTCATTAATCACCCACAACCTTGAAAACCCAGTCCACTGACCTCTCTTCTCATATGCTTTCCTTAAACTTGCCTGTGTAAATCAGTATGGATAACTATCCTTCCTCGAAACCACCTCCACCTCCCCTGGTTTTTATGATACTCTGTTCTTTTTATTTCCCTGCTAACTCCAAGGTCATGGCTCTGTCTCCTTGTGACTCATAACTCTGAGGTGCAGGTGTTTTTCAGGGATTGCCTTTGTTTTGGTCATGGTGGTAATTTTCAAACCTATCAACTTGTGCCCAGTTTCTTTTATCCACTGATAGACTGACATTTTTAAATGCTTTTTGGACATCACTTGGATCGTCTCTGATACATTGTCCTCAAGAAGTCAGAAATTGGGGAACCAGCAGTTAGCGTAATGGCTATGTCGCTGGACTCCCACGTAGTCGACCGCGGTTCGCGTCTCGGACCCGGTGGCTTAAATCTCACGCCGGGCGCGTGTGCGTGCGTGCCCAAGATCCCGAGAGGAGAATGGAGGAGAAGGGATTGCGGCGTGACCATCCCCCCTGGGGAGTGATTTCTCGCTTTCTGTCTCTATGTCTCTGTCTGTCTGGTGAGCGCACGCGCCCTATAGTGAAAACCTCTCCAAAAAAAAAAAAAAAAGAAGTCAGAAATTGTCATCGGTTTTGCTCCTGTGCCTTGCACAAACTGCTCTGACCTGATGCTATTCTTTCTCTCCCTTCAACCTTCCCTCTCCTCTTCATCCTTTTCTAACTTTCCTAACCTAGCAGCCCATGTTATTTCCTTGATTTCACACAGACTTTCATATCAGTTGTCAAAAGTAGTCATCAAGGGGCTGGCAGGTGGCATGGTAATTAAGGGTGCTGGACTGCCACGTGGCCAACCATGGTTCAAGTCTCGGTGGCTTGCTTTCTTACTTTCTCTTTCTCTCTCTCTTTCCCCCCTCTGGTCAAATTAAAATAAATACATAAAGATAAATAAAATAATTCTTTTTAAAACAAAAAAACAACAATTAGACATCAAAATCACTTGTGTGCTCAGGAATTACGGTTCGATGAGTCTCACCACAGATTTGCTAATGTATTAACCTCTGGTGTAATGTCCCAGAGTCTGTATATGTTGTAAGTTTCCCATTGTTTTCTGATTCAGGGGTACAACTATAGATTATATTTCTGTAATATGTCTGTGCCCTTCCTCTCCTTTAGGTTGTGAGAGCTACTCATCCACCATGCCCCCACCCTGCATTTTCATCTTCTCAGATCATGGCAGTAGTTACCCAACTGGTGTTCCCGCCTCCAGCATTCTCTCAAACAACCTCCTTACTTTCCTACGGGATTAAGTTCTTCTTGGAAGTTTTAAATTGCTCTCTCTTTTCTGAATTGCTTAACCTAGCCCTCAAGATCCGCAATGCTCTAGTGTTGCAAACATCTTCCCATTACTCACTCTCATGGACCTTTAAGTCCTGCCAAAAGGAACAATTTACGCTAACTTAAATCTCACGCCGGGCGCGTGTGCGTGCGTGCCCAAGATCCCGAGAGGAGAATGGAGGAGAAGGGATTGCGGCGTGACCATCCCCCCTGGGGAGTGATTTCTCGCTTTCTGTCTCTATGTCTCTGTCTGTCTGGTGAGCGCACGCGCCCTATAGTGAAAACCTCTCCAAAAAAAAAAAAAAAAGAAGTCAGAAATTGTCATCGGTTTTGCTCCTGTGCCTTGCACAAACTGCTCTGACCTGATGCTATTCTTTCTCTCCCTTCAACCTTCCCTCTCCTCTTCATCCTTTTCTAACTTTCCTAACCTAGCAGCCCATGTTATTTCCTTGATTTCACACAGACTTTCATATCAGTTGTCAAAAGTAGTCATCAAGGGGCTGGCAGGTGGCATGGTAATTAAGGGTGCTGGACTGCCACGTGGCCAACCATGGTTCAAGTCTCGGTGGCTTGCTTTCTTACTTTCTCTTTCTCTCTCTCTTTCCCCCCTCTGGTCAAATTAAAATAAATACATAAAGATAAATAAAATAATTCTTTTTAAAACAAAAAAACAACAATTAGACATCAAAATCACTTGTGTGCTCAGGAATTACGGTTCGATGAGTCTCACCACAGATTTGCTAATGTATTAACCTCTGGTGTAATGTCCCAGAGTCTGTATATGTTGTAAGTTTCCCATTGTTTTCTGATTCAGGGGTACAACTATAGATTATATTTCTGTAATATGTCTGTGCCCTTCCTCTCCTTTAGGTTGTGAGAGCTACTCATCCACCATGCCCCCACCCTGCATTTTCATCTTCTCAGATCATGGCAGTAGTTACCCAACTGGTGTTCCCGCCTCCAGCATTCTCTCAAACAACCTCCTTACTTTCCTACGGGATTAAGTTCTTCTTGGAAGTTTTAAATTGCTCTCTCTTTTCTGAATTGCTTAACCTAGCCCTCAAGATCCGCAATGCTCTAGTGTTGCAAACATCTTCCCATTACTCACTCTCATGGACCTTTAAGTCCTGCCAAAAGGAACAATTTACGCTAATTTATGAGTTTGCCTTTTTGCTTCTCTTCATGCCATTACCACTACCTTAACTTCAATATTTACATCTTCAAATAGGGCTCTTCTTTTTCTTTTCTTTCTTTCCATTTTTTTTTATAAGATTTTTGACATAGGAGTGCGTGCAGTCACTGGAGAGTGGTAGAGAGAAAGGGAATGTGAAAAGTCACCCTCTGGGAGGATGGCCATGGCACAGGTCCTTCTCTTCCATTCTACTCGGCAGTATCTTTACCAGTGTGACACTGTGGCTCTGTTACTTTTTTGATGCTGAAGAAGCATATTTCTTGAAGAACAGGCAATAACCAAAGTTTATATATAACTATTCTAAGTGTTCTGTATTTCTACTATGAAATCGTAACTGACGTCTCAAATCTTATTCAGGCGGTACTAATACATATTCCATTTACAGATGAGGAAATGAAGTCTCAGAGCCGTTAAGTAACTTACCCAAGGTCATAGCTAATCAATGGTCCTCAAGTTATCTGGTTTCAGAGTCCATGCTCGCAACAGCCTTTTTATTAATAAATTCCATTCAGTTATGTTTTTTCAGTCTTAATGCAGGTTTATTTGTTGGTTTGCTTGTTTAATTTAATTGACCTAGGGCTCATATTCAAAAGAGATTTTTTTATTGTTCTTTTTAAATAAAATGTGATGGACACAAATGATAAACTTTAGTATAAATAACCTTCAAGAAAGCAGGCTGGCTCAGTGGCACATTGGTAATGTGCTATTCAAGCGATGTTGGACCCATATGGAACTGTGGGTTCAATTCCCAGGTTGAACTGTAGGAGACCTTGGCTATCTGGGAAAGCTAGTGGGCCAGGGATATGCTTGAGATCCTGTTGTTGAATGCTTGTCTTTCTCTCTCTCTCTCTCTCTCTCTCTCTCTCTCTCTCTCTCTCATAAAAGAAATAAATAAATCCTTTTCTAAAAGCAAATAGTGTGAATTACAATTAGATGTATCAACTTCAAGAAAGAAGTAGAAATTAGTTTGTGAAAAAGACTGAAGCTGTTGCATAGTTGTTTAAAGCTCTCTGGTACAGTATCCTAAACAATGTATAAATCAGTGTGGCTGTAAATTACTAAGTAATTGAAGTGAACAATATTTGATCCTTACAGTCATTTAATTATACAGTCTCCAAGAACTGTGATGGTTACCCTCTCCCCATCCTTTTCCCCACCTAATTTCAGAATCCCATCAAATAAGTACCTAGTCCATAGGTATTTTAAAGCTGCAGGGACCAGCAAATGTCATAATGGTTACATCACTGGACTCCCACATAGTTGATCACAGTTCAAGTCCCAGACCCAGAGGCTTCAAACTTACACTGGGCATGTGTGTGTGCGTGCACCAAAATCCCAAGAGGAGATTGTGGTGTGGCCATCCCATTTTGGGGGTGATTTCTCATCTTCTGTCTCTCTATCTGTCCAGCAAGCACATGTGTCCTATAACAGAAATCTCTCTAAAAAAAAAAAATGCTGCTTTCTCACTATGAGAAATAAAATCACATTTTACAATTGTGTCTTATAAGCTTTGCAACTGGATAAAGTCTACCAGGTTTAAAAAATAAATATATATATATATAAGTGTAAGGGCCAGCACATGTCATGGAGGTTAAAGTGGATGAATCCCACAGGGCCAATTCTGAGGTTTGAGCCCTGGACCTGGGGGCTCGAAAATGTGCTGGGTACATGTGCATGCATGCCCGAAATCTCAAGAAGAGAATGCAGAAGAAGGGATTATGGCATGGCTATCTCCCTTGGGGGCAGTGGGGAGTAATTTCTCACTTTTCTTTCTCTCTCTGGCTCTCTCTAGCAAGCACATGTGACCTATAGCAAACAAAATAAAACAAAAAAGCAAGTGTATGGAAGAAAAATAAGAATGCTACAAGATTGGTTAACTTATTAAGGATGGAATTGAGTAGCAAAAATAGCTCCATTTGGGGGGATTGGGAAGCACACTCATTAGTCTCACCTACTAATACCAAACCCCTGGTACCTAGAGTTACATAATTTTTTTTTTCCTTTTTTAGTTTGCTGTAGGACACATGAACTTGCCAGGGAGAGAGAGATAGAGAGGGGAAGAAGCAAAGTGAGAAATCAACCACAATCACATCTCCATGCTCTTCTCAGGACTTTGGACACACACATAGGCACGCAGCATGATTTTCAAGCCACGGGGTCCAGGTCTTGAGCCACAGTCAGCCACATGGGATCCAGCCACTTTAACCACTGCACCACATGACTGGCCCAAGTTACGAACAATTTCAACACTCTCACTCTTAAAAAGACAAAGAAAAAAAGTGGAAACATAAAGTTTTAAGCCTAAGGCAAAAAGAAGCTATTGAGCATTTACCTAATGTTTGCTTACAATGCTAGACTCCTGGGAGAATGTCTAACCATTAACAATTTGAATTCCACATAAAAAAAGGGAAAAAAAGAGGAAAAAAAAGCTGAAATTAAAATTAATAAAAACTAATGTCTATTTTCATATTTGCAAATGAATAGAAAGAAAAATACAGTAATCTGTTGCTGAGTGTTAATCGTTTTGGTCACTGATACACAAAATACTGTCAAAATAAATGCAACGTTTTTGGATCGCCTCCTTCCTAGATTATACACATGGCAATCTGGGGATTACCTTTCGTTTTTTCTTTTCCTTTTTCTTTTTTTGGAGAGATTTTTGCTATAGGGCGTGTGCGTTCGCCAGACAGACAGACAGAGACAGAGAGACAGAAAGAGAGAAATCACCCCCCAGGGGAAATGGCCACACCGCAATCCATTCTCCTCTCAGGATCTTGGGCAGGCATGCACACGTGCCCGGCGTGAGTTTGAGCCACTGGGTCCAGGACTCGAACCGCAGTCGACTACGTGGGAGTCCAGCGACATAGCCATTACGCCAACTGTTGACCCCAGGATTACCTTTCTTTTTTAACACAGTTGTTTCTCTTTCTTTTCTCTGTCAGGGTTTGATCCAAGGTTTGTAGTAAGAATGAACAATGAGATATTAACTCATTCATATATGCATAAAAATTGCTGCCACACCATGTGTTTTGTACTATTGTTTAAATGGATAATGATAAGCCTTCCTATAAGACTGATATACTGCATTGTGGTCATACTGTATATTTCTAAAAACAATTCTGTTTGTGGGTTTGGTATTCATTTTCTCACATTGCAAGTATAGTTATTTAACAATAGAGAGTGAACAATACACCCAAAGCTTTTGGAAAATAAAACTTTTTCGAAGACCAGACAATACCCTGATAATCTGATTGCTTTGGGGAGGGGAGATGCAATTAATCGTATTGACAGAGAACCAAAAGATTTAACTCATGGGATTTCTTAGAACAGTGACATGGCAAGGGAAGCAAAAATAAATAAATAAAATTTAAATTTATGTTACAGTTTTGTGTTGTAATGCTTCGAGAACCAAATTAAAGAGAAGAAGTAGGCTTTGAGAGAAGCTGGCCTCTCTCCAGATTGAGGGTCTACCAGAAAACAGTTCTGGGAACTGACATATTTGACACCCCATAAAAATGTTTTCCTGCACACACAGACTAATCTTGAGTGTTAATTTTTCCGAGACATTGTGTCAGATTTGACTCAAGACTGCAGTGTTGAATTGGAGCCTATTAAATCTTAATGACTGCTGTGTGATGTCCTATCAAACCACCCATAAAACATAACCAGCTATTCATGACCAAATACATAGTAATCTAATTTCAGAATATTACAAGGCCATCTAGTAAGATTCAGAGGATAGAAGTAGATTTAAAGATGCATTGTACACTTTTGCCGTATTACAAAAGCTAGGGTGTTGGAAATTGCTGCTCTGCTTGAATATGCCTGCAGACCCGGTTTTTGAGCTCTTTCACGGCTGAGTAGCTGTAATGCAGTTAGAAAACTAGGTTAAGCCAATCTCCAATTAGTTGCCTGACTTCATGTGTGCTATAGGGCTCTGATATTCAAAAACCTTGTATCATAATTTCCTTTTACAAAACATCCATAACATGTTTACGCAATGACTAGGTGTCTATGAACCCAAATAATTTTCCTTATCATAGTTCCAAGATAATTTTTCCTCACAAGAAGAAAACAGATCATTTGATGTTTTTCTTTAGACTCACAGACCTATTTGATCCCCCTCAGCAGAACATTATCTGGCAACTTTGAAGTATATGGTTCGAATAAGAATTACTCTAATAATAGTTCTTACAAGGTCCATGTGGGTATGTCTCATCTAACTTGGTGATTCTCCTTAGACTCAAAATTATAGCCTGCAAATTGAAAATTATATATAGCTTTTGCAAGGCAAGACCATAATTCTAGGCTTGCACCCTTTTTTTTCAATCCCAATAAATCACACACAAAGTAGACCTGACACTGGACTGTCCTTTAGTATCCAGAAAAGCCTTCGTAGTCAGCAGTTGACAAAGTACAGTTATTTAGCTTCCCAGGAGACCTTGAGGCTTCTCTGAGAATTTGCTCACATTCTTCCTCTTTACCCCTGGAAAAATATATCAGAGGCCAGTATGACTTCCTTCTCTGTGTGCAGATCCAGCATCTCACCTGCACAGATCCTTCTAATTTGGCTTGCGTCCTCCACATTTCCGGAAGGCCAGGGCAAATTTGTGTCAGAAGGCGGTCGACACCAGCCCTCACTATGGTTGTGAACCCACCACTACATCTAGATATTCTACAGGCTACTAGAATCACCTAGAGCAGAGATTTAGATGATTCATCAGTGAGTCCCTTCACCAACATACTTTAAGTGGATGAGATGGGTGTGTTGGGATAAGATAAAATAAATAATACCTTAACTTGAGTTTCACAAACATTTCTTTCAATACTGCATAGTTCACGTGTACAATGCATTTCTTACTGTAATTTATAATCAAAGAGATTGAAAGACAGTGCTCCAGAGTGGCCCCGAAGTTGATGTATGAGTGTTAAATCAGGTGGGTTGATTCTGGGAAATGATCTTACTTCCATCATAGTTTTTCTCCCTCCTTCTTTTTCTCCCCTCCTGTGAAAATCATCATCATCATCTCAAAGGAGGGTCTTTCTGTTTTGTTTTGTTTTGTTTTGTTTTTTGAGAGTTTTTTACTATAGAGAGTGTGTGCTCCCCAGAAAGACAGGGAGAGACAGAAAGTGAGAAATCACTCCCCTATGGGGGATGGCCATGCTGCAATCCCTTCTCCTCCATTCTCTTCTCAGGATCTTTACTCTAATAATAGTTCTTACAAGGTCCATGTGGGTATGTCTCATCTAACTTGGTGATTCTCCTTAGACTCAAAATTATAGCCTGCAAATTGAAAATTATATATAGCTTTTGCAAGGCAAGACCATAATTCTAGGCTTGCACCCTTTTTTTTCAATCCCAATAAATCACACACAAAGTAGACCTGACACTGGACTGTCCTTTAGTATCCAGAAAAGCCTTCGTAGTCAGCAGTTGACAAAGTACAGTTATTTAGCTTCCCAGGAGACCTTGAGGCTTCTCTGAGAATTTGCTCACATTCTTCCTCTTTACCCCTGGAAAAATATATCAGAGGCCAGTATGACTTCCTTCTCTGTGTGCAGATCCAGCATCTCACCTGCACAGATCCTTCTAATTTGGCTTGCGTCCTCCACATTTCCGGAAGGCCAGGGCAAATTTGTGTCAGAAGGCGGTCGACACCAGCCCTCACTATGGTTGTGAACCCACCACTACATCTAGATATTCTACAGGCTACTAGAATCACCTAGAGCAGAGATTTAGATGATTCATCAGTGAGTCCCTTCACCAACATACTTTAAGTGGATGAGATGGGTGTGTTGGGATAAGATAAAATAAATAATACCTTAACTTGAGTTTCACAAACATTTCTTTCAATACTGCATAGTTCACGTGTACAATGCATTTCTTACTGTAATTTATAATCAAAGAGATTGAAAGACAGTGCTCCAGAGTGGCCCCGAAGTTGATGTATGAGTGTTAAATCAGGTGGGTTGATTCTGGGAAATGATCTTACTTCCATCATAGTTTTTCTCCCTCCTTCTTTTTCTCCCCTCCTGTGAAAATCATCATCATCATCTCAAAGGAGGGTCTTTCTGTTTTGTTTTGTTTTGTTTTGTTTTTTGAGAGTTTTTTACTATAGAGAGTGTGTGCTCCCCAGAAAGACAGGGAGAGACAGAAAGTGAGAAATCACTCCCCTATGGGGGATGGCCATGCTGCAATCCCTTCTCCTCCATTCTCTTCTCAGGATCTTGGACACACATGCACACGCGCCTGGCATGAATCTAAGCCACCAGATCCAGCACTCAAACTGTGGTCGACTACATAGGAGTCCAGCAACATAGCCATTATGCCAATTGCTGGTCCCTCAAAGAAGGGTCTTTCTACATGGGTATGTTACTCATAAGTAGCTTTGCCTACAAGCCACAAACCTAAATTTTAATCAAGCCCCTATGGCCAACAGCAATTCTCTCCCTGTTGGGAGGTTCGCATTTCTCTCTACACCTTCTCTCCTCTTTAAATAGACAGTGAAGGAGGTAGTGGGGTATATAGTTTAGCACTCAGATTTATTTTTAGCTGTGCCATATCCCCTTAGCCAGTCTAATGAGGACTCAAACCAGAATCTGGCTTTTATTTTTTCATTCAGCCACTTTATTGAGTTTCTACCATGATGAGCAAGGCTCGGTTCTGTAAGATCTATGAGATCATGTTTTCATGGGCTCACATTCTGGTAGGGGATCAACCAATGAACAAATATGTAAACTGTGTTAGTTGGGGTTTTCCAGAGAAAAAGAACCAATAGGAGATATATATGCATGCATGCATGCATGTACACACACACACACACACAAAAACACACACACACACGAGATTTATGAGACATTTACCATAAGGTATTGGCTCATATGGTTATGGAGGCCGAAAAGTCCCATCTGGTGCATGCAATCTGGAGACCCAAAAGGGCTGGCAGTGTAGTGTGAAGGCCCAAGAGCCCGCAGACAAATGGTGTAGATTCCAGTTCACAACTGAAGGCCTGGCAATCCAGAGCACTGAGAGTTGAGAAAATCTGTCCCAGCTCAAGCAGACATCTTTTCTACTTGGGCTCCCTTTCGGTGAGACAATGCCATTTGTTCTACTCAGTCTGTAAATTCAAATGCTAATCTTTTCTGCAGACACCTTCACAAATACACCTAGAAATAATGTTTAATCAGATATCTGGGCATCCCTTAACCCAGTCAAGTTCCCACATAAAATTTACTATCACATAAATTATATATTAAGTTAGATTTGATAAGTGCTGTAAAGAAATGAGTCAGGAAAGAGGGGAAAGGAGAGGAATAGAAGATGCTAAGAGGGATGTGTGTGTGTGTGTGTATGTGTGTTCTAAGATTTTGCCATAGAATCAGAGAGAGGAAAAGTGAGAAATCACCTTCTATGGGGATGGCCACATCATAGTCCCTTCTCCATTGCCCTTTGGGGATTTTGGGCATGTACATGTACACTTGTGCCCAGTGTGATTCTCAAGTCACCAGGTCCAGGGCTCAAACTACAGCAGGCCATGTGGAAGTCCAGCACCCCAACCACCACACCACCTGTTGGACCCTGAGAGGTCTATTTTGAAAATGAGGGTTTGGGGCCAACAGATAGCATAATGGCTACATCACTAGACTCCTACATGGCCAACCATGGCTCAAATCCTGGATCTGGCAGCTTAAAACTCACACTGGCTGTGTGTGTGTGTGTGTGTGTGTGTGTTCATGTGTGTGTGCGTGTGCCCAAAATCCTGAGAGAAGATTATAACTTGACCATCCCTGCCCCGCCCCAGGGGGGGTTATTTCTCGCTTCCTGTCTCTCTGACAAGCACACATGCCCTACGGCAAAAATTTCTCTTAAAAAAATAAACAAAAAAAATAAATATGAGGGGGTCTTCAAAAAGTTCATGGGAAAGATGTATTATGAAAAAAATGTGCATAGATTTCAAAGAACTTGTGCACCAAAATATTCTATTTCATTCTTCCACACACTTTTTGAAGTACCCTTATAGGTTCCGCAGGAAGTTGTCAGTGACAGTTTGAATGTGATAGAACTTTGAGTCTGTTCGCTGAAAAACAGCCCTCCTCCTCAAAGTGTGATCTTCAGGTTAAGGCAGGATAAACAGAAGAGTTTCATAATCAAATAAGTTTGGGAGGCTCCGGTAAATACAAAACAAAAAACTGAACGTATTTCTGTACTCTGTGGTATTTTAGAATTTTAACTATGCAAAGGGGACTATCCATGGCCTATATTCTTTCCTTAACTTGACTGAAACCCCTGATAGTGGTGAGGATGAGGATGACAGCAGTTCCTGCTTCCAGAGCATGTGCTTGGTGCCAGGGTCTCTGCTAAGGGCTTTGTGAGCACGAGTTTCCTTACTGGGGCTAGGTCCACATGGATCAAGGCTGCTTCAACTCTACCTCACCTCTACTTCCAGCACTTCATACAGTAAGTCTTCAAAAGGAAGATGGCATCTGTCCTAGCAGCACCAACTAGTACTTATTAAATTGTTGCATAAGTTATCTTACTAATAGTAAACTTTTATGAGCATCTTTTATATTTATCAGGAATTGTGGCACAGAGACATTATGGAGTTTAGCTAAGGCCACCAATAATGCTCAAAGGGGATGGAATTGGAAGCTAGGTGCAAATCTATCTAATCCTGAAGCCCAGCCTTATTCAAAGGACAATGGTAGAGCATTTATTTCCCTCTGTGGGTCACCTCAGAGGACTAGTGTACCTTAGCTGCATTGCTCCAGAGGAAATGATCTTTCCCATTTTTACTCTGGAACATTCCATACCTCAGGCATCTCTACAGAGAAATCTAAGCCTTAAGACAAAGAACAGCAGTGGCCCAGCTGCGGTGATGCATGCTACTGAGATGCTGTGCTCCACAGTCTGGAACCACAGGGGCCCCTGGTTCAATTCCTGGTCCAACCTAAAGGGCAGGTGTGATGGTGTGTGCCTATAGTCCCAGCAACTCTGGGAGCCTAGGGCAGGAGGGTCACCGTGAGCCACCTAGGGAGAACCTGTCTTAAAAAGATAAAGGAGCAGCCAGGTGTGGTGTCTGTGCCCGAAGTCCCAGTTGGGAGGCTGAGGCAGGAGGATCCTGTCAGTAAAATGCTACCTTAAACAAACAAACAAACAAACAAATAGCATCAAAAAGCAAAGAATTGCAAGTCACATCAACAGTTCTTTTATTGAACAAACACAAATTAAGTGCTTTACCTATGCCAGACCGTGCCTTGCCGTTGGCACTGGGGATTTAAAGATCAATCAGACAGAATGGAGTCATTGTGCTTACTAACCTCTAAGGAAGGAGGCAGGCATGTTACGAGTAGGGACAAAGACGCAGATGCATGAGGAAGTACAGTGTGCTCAGGGCACCTGGATGCTTAGAGAGCCTTAGCTGGAAGGTAGGCGTCGGACAAGTGGGAGGTTCATCTTAGATGATATGGGCGCTGGATGAAGAATTTTAAGCCTTTAAATGACTTTATCATAGATAAAAATATCTATAAACACACACACACACACATCTTTCTACATAGAGATAATTAGATAGATAGATAATAGGTAGATAAATAGATAGATAGATAGATAGATAGATAGATAGATAGATAGATATAGATAGATGGATGATGGATCTAATCCTGCAAGGCACTGTAGAAGAAAAATTTGAAAGCAATTTACAAGATAAAATAGACAAGATTTGTTGACCGATTTGGTGCAGCACATGAGGGAAATGAGGCCCCAGACTAAATCTGTGCAGTTGACGGTCCCAGTACTCAGAAGGAGGAGAAAGCATGAGAGGAAGGCTACTACTGAGATTGAGATACGTTGGTGATCTCCAGGCCTGGAGCTTGGGAGAGACAGAGATGCGGATTTGGAAATTGTTGGCCTCAAAGTGTTGAAAGAAGATGACACTAGAGACTCCGACTTTAGAAAAGCAATCGAAATAAAATCAAGAAAGGGCACATCATCAAGAGGTGAGATACACCACGTTTAGCAGCTACCGTTTCTAACAGCACCTGGAGACAGCAGTCCAGGACGAAGACAACACCCTGGTAGCCACATGAGTTTTCAGGACCTCTTATGTGGGGATGAGTTGAAATACTAAAGGGAAAAGAAAATCCTAAAATTGCCACCAAGTCCCATAGGACTAGTGATCTAGCTACCCAGTGAGGTGTAGGGTGTTTCTGTGAACAGTTTGCACACCCAGACCGTAAGCTTGGCCGTCCCCTGTTGCACTCGTATCCTGGTGCTGACTTCGCCCTGTGAAACAGATACCTTGCCGTCTTCCTCTAAGACCCACGTTTAGTTGCCGAGAACATTGTCGGGTGACTATTCATTGTGGAGTTAGTGTTCACGCTAATTAAGAAAGCACAGACACATTTTTTTCTGGCCAAGCAGCAGATCAGATCACTGCAACTTTTCTTGCTTCTGGGTGTCTGTTAGTTTCAGAATGCAGGCCCCTGTTTTCGAAATAAGTCTCTTTGATACCAGCTTCTCAATGTCTCTTTTTTTACTCTATTTTCAAAATAATGCACGCCTGTCTTTGGAAATAGACCCATGAATATCTTAAATCCACATTGCTTCGCAGTTGTCTTCTTTGTTTTATGTCGATGAGCTTGCTGTAGTCCCACATCTCAAATCATTAGAACCAGGAGGTCAGTGAGGTAAAATTAAAACAAGTACTTTGGAAGATTGTAAACACAGCATAAATTTCAGCTTCATGTAAATAGGCGTGATTTCCATAATAAAACCATTACTGATGTCACCGGTGCATAGCAATGAAGCCCAGGCTGCAGTTACAAAGGAGGCAGATAACACAGCACTACATGTTCTTAAAAAGACGCAATTAAATTCATTGAAATCATATTTCCCACTATAAAAATAAAGAGATGTGATGTGTTCTTGGAATCTAACTCCTTTACTACTTTCTTAACAATAGCGGTACTCACTGCCTTCTCCCCTGGCTGGCTTTTCCCCCTCCCACGGGTAATTTCTTTCACTAAAACCTTTCAAACTACCTTGTTTTCCACATTCGTGCCTCCTTGCTAATTGAAGTATGTAGACAAAGTACTTGGATGATTCGATTGTGTTTTCCTCCCCCTGTAGAGGAACTGCTTCTCGGCACCAGCCTGGTTTACTTAGCACAGTCTCTCTCTCTCTTTTTCTTTTTTAAGATTGAAGGTTTTGACCCTCGGAAGTGTGGAACTCAGTGTCATTAAGCACATCCATAATGTTGTGCAGCTGTCACCACTCGCACAATTCCCGGGACTGTTATCCCAAACAGAAACTACCCATTAAACAGTAACTCTCCCGCTTTTCCCTGCCCCCCATAACTTCTGTTCTACTTTCTATCTATGTGAATTTGCCTATTCCAGGTATACATCTAAGTGGAATTATACGATATTGTCCTCTTGTGTCTGGTTATTCATTTGGCATAATGTTTTCAAGGTTATTTATTCACGTCGTAGTCTACATCAAAATGTCGTTTTTTTTTTTTTTTTTTTTTTTGAGAGGTTTTTGCTGTAGGGCACGTGCACTCGCCAGAAAGACAGAGAGAGACAGAGAGACAGAAAGCAAGAAATCATCCCCCTCAGGGAGGATGGCCAACGCCGCCATCCCTTCTCCTCCATTCTCCTCTGGGGATCTTGGACACGCATGCACACGTGCCCGGCATGAGTTCAAGCCACCAGGTCTGGGGCTCCAACTGCGGTTGACTACATGGGAGTCCAGGGACATAGCCATTATGCTAACAGCTGGTCCCAAAGTGTCGTTCATTTTAAAGCCTGGACATCTAAGTCTGTTTGGTCTGCATTAACAAAATACCATGGTCAACTGGCTTTCAAGCCACAGAAATGTATTTCTCTTGGTTCTAGAGACTGCAAAGTCCAAGAAGAAGGTACTTGTGATCTGGAATGCAGGGATTCAAGGGTGATCAGGCCCAGCACCTGCTGCAAGACATGGGTTATATTTTGGTTCCCTGACTGGGAACGGGCGTGTATTTTTCTATTAAAAATCTTTACTTTTGGGGACCAGCAGATGGTATAATGGTTCTGTTGCTGGACTCCCACACAGTCATCCATGGTTTGAGTGCTGGACCCAGTGGCTTAAAATCCATGTTGGGCACGTGTGCATGCATGCGCTAAATCCCAAGAGGAGAATGGAGGAGAAGGGATTGCAGAGTGGCCATACCCCTGGGGGGGTGATTTCTCATTTTCTGTCTCTCTGTCTCGCTGGCGACCATGTGCAGCCTACAGCAAAAAAAAAAAAAAAAAAAAAAAACACTAAAAACAGAAAAA
>NW_006160010.1:1363768-1386000 GCF_000334495.1 Tupaia belangeri chinensis
CCCCCCCCTCTGGGGAGCGCGTGTGCCCAAAAAAAAAAAAAAAAAAAAAAAAAACCTCTAAAAAAAGAAAAAAACAAAAAAACCTTTACTTTTCTGTTAAAACTTCTCTTTTTCTACTTTCCACGTGTTTGTGGTTTTTAATTCTGTGACTCAGGGCAGGTCTCTAAACTTAGAGATCTGGGCCTAAAGAACCTAGGATTTTACACAGTACAGCTCAACTCCCCCATCCTGTGACAGCACTCCCTACAGCAGATCCACTCCCTGCAAGCACTGGGCTGGTCGATGAGCTGGCATTTCTCCTCAATATGATAGTCAGTCTTTGTGCAAGCTGCTTCTCTCGGCTCACACATTATGTCAGCTTCTCAAAGACTGAACAAGCCTAAATAAAAACCAGAAGCCCAAACGAAGCCCCTCTGGCCCAATGCTTCATTTACAAGCCATTTTTCTGGGAGCTCTTCCTGCCTGGGAGCTGTGTTATTCCTTTCTTTCCTTTTAATAAACTCTGCTTGCTATCTCCTCTCTGTGCCCACATCTCTAATTCTTCATGAGCGTGAGTCAAGAACCTGTGTCCCCTGGTGGTCGCTGGGCCTCATCATCTCCGCACTCCCACATTGCTGCATCACCAGCACATTCGGTGTCTGCTGAAGGCCCTGCTTCCTAGGGACCAAACCTTAGGAATGCAAAGTACCCGAAAGAGGTCAGAGTGCTTCTGTGAACAGTGTGCAAACAGTCCGTAAGCTTTGCAGTTCCTGTTCCCTGCACCGTGTCCTAACCCTGACTTGGCAGTGCTGTGACATAAGCACGCTGTGTCCTCTCATAAGGGAGTGAGAATGTAGACCTCTGCTGCCTCTTTCATAAGCCACTAACCCCATGAGGGCTCCCCCAGCATGACCCCTCCTTCCCACTTCCTAAAACTGTCGTGTTGATGATTAGGTTTCAATATATGGAGTTTGAAAGAAGCACACATCTTCAGACTGTCAGACCGAGTGATATTTTATTGAGTGTAAACACTGTATTTTGTTTATTCATCTGTTGATGGGCATTTGAACTGGTTCTACCTTTTGGCTATTATGAATAATGCTGCAATGAACATTTGATACACAAAAATCTATTTGAGTCCCTGCTGTCAATTGTTTTGAGTATATACCTAAGAATAGAACAACTGGGTGATCAGGTTGGCCCCCCCCCCAAAAAAAAAACACACTTTGTCATTGTACTTACAACTTTTTTGTTAAGTTTGAGCTTGCTTCGAAATAAAATAAAAATTTATATATGGCTAGAATTGTGTTTAACTGTTCAAATTTTTGTCATACATGAAGATTTTGGGTGTTAATAGCAGTGGGTGAAAAGGACTTTGTGGTCTAGCATCAGAGCTATCAGTGGTATGGCGGTCCACCCTAATGTCTTTCGTTAGCTTGTAACTATTTATTTGTGACTGCTAAGATCTGATTCACTTTCTAAACCTTATATAACTTGCCATTTAACTATTTCATTTCCCCCATATAAAGTTATTATTGTAAGACCCAAATAATAATTTTAAAAAATCAAAATAGACAAGTGGAAAGGGTAATAAAGCTCCTAGGTCCTGAAGAAATTAGTCCTGAAAACTATTAAAACAAATTGCACGAGATCATGGTGGGTAGAATAAGCTTAGTGTTGATAGTAGCCAATCTGCCACTTCATCTTTGCTCTTCACTTTAGCAGTACACTCTGGTGTCTTCTCAGTCAGGAAAACAAGGCGAGTGTATGTTTTCCGTCACACACAGAAATTTCTAATAGAATTTCTGCCTGTAAATGCCTGGTTGGAATATGCTAATTTTCAGAGCACACTGCTACCTACCCTTTCCTTCTAAGATTTACCCCACTCCATAGTTCCTGGTCCTTCTTCAGCAGTCCAGCAGGTGGCAGTCTAGGAGAGGAGCAGTTATCCTTCCCATGCCACCCCCCCAAGCCAACCAGGAACCTTATTTGCAAAACAGAAAAAATGTGAATTCAGCAATATGCCTTGTTTTCCTTCTCGTCTCTGGCATAAGAACGGGATTTCCAAGACTTTTCTCAATAGGGTATTTGGGCATATAAAGTAGTGTAAGAAACAAAACAAAAACAATGTTGTATAGATGCATAACTGTGCAGCCTTGGGAAGCTCAAAGATTCTTTTTCTTTTTTCTCTTTTTCATAATTTCTAGAAGTTCCACTGATTTTATATCTCTTTGCCCTGATTTCAATGACATGGCTTTGGGGAGGACTGCACTTGGCCTACAGACACTTCTGGATGTTGGTTCTCTTTGTCATTTTCAACAGTCTGCAGGTAAGTGGAACCATCTCGTTACTGAAAACATGTTTATCCTAATGAACACAAAACATGAAACGTCCATGTGCAAGGTTCAAATGTCCCTGCGTTGGTGAATTTGAACACACAATAGTATGATCTGGAGTTGTCGGAAAAAATGATATGGGGTGGGGGCCCGCAGATGATGTAGCAGTTACGTTGTCGGACTCCCACATGGCTGACTGCAGTTCAAGTCTCAGACCTGGTGAAAACTAATGCCAGGCATGTGTGTGTGCATGCCCAAGATCCTGGGAAGAAAATGGAAAACGGACTGCTGTGTGGGCACCCCACCCCCACCTGGGGGGCGCGTGATTTCTCACTTTTCCTCTCACTTTCTTTGTCTCTCTCTCTCTCCAGTGAGTACACACACCCCTAAGGCAAAATCCTCTAAAAAAAAAAGATGATATGGAGTGATATATGGCTTAAAATATTTTTTATGGAGTTTTTTTTTTCATTTACATATGTTTAATTTTAATTTGCTGGAGGGTACACGTGCTCAGTTGAGAGAGACAGGGGAGAGGAAAGTAAGAAAACATCTCCTAAAGGGGATGGCTACTCCACAATCCTTTCTCCTCCATCCTCCTGTTGGGATTTTGAACATCCACCAGCACATATACCTAGCGTGTTTTCAAGGTACCAGGTACAGGATTCAAACTGTGCAGATGTCTATATGGGATCCAGCTACCTTAACCACCATGCCACCAGCTGACCCTGAAATTTTAATATGCTCTAATGTTATACAGCTAGGGAAAACAAAAAATCCTTTTTACTCTCCTTCATTTTGACAACATCCAAGAAACTACAAAAATGTATTTCTTTTTTCAGCCGGACTGATGTTTATAAGCTTTACAAATGGCAGCTACGTAGGACGTGTGCATGTATTTGGACCATGGCTGAGTCTAGCAATTGGATCAACTGAGGAGTGAAGTAGATAGCGGTGATCAGACAGTCCCCTCTTATGTCTGATGCTTAGTGAAATGTGAGCATTTTGGTTCACTGAAAAATGATTGAAATCCCCTAAGTCCAGCAGTGCCCAGCTTAAATTTGTTTTGTGAGCGTGCTTGGATAGCATAACCAGAAATTATATAACTCTAGCAAAAATTAAAGCTGACTCTTTTAGTGCTTTTGTTAAATGGAAAAAATGTTGCACCCTGAAATTAACACATGGAACAAATGAACACATTTTCCTTATTTTCCAAAGTGAAAAGATCTGTCCCAGACTAAAGTCATTTCTTAAATTTACTAAAACTAAATAGTTCTAAATAGTTGTTGGCCACCATCTTGTAAGAAACATGTGTATTAATATGTATGTGTCCATATGTGAATACACATATGACCTACACTGAGGATTGTAGCATACAACCAAAATAGGACCCAAAGCATTTTCAGGTTTACTCTTTGGGAGATAGATTATGCTATGGTTACTTAGCTTACATGGTGGTGCCCAATCACAGTGAAATATCAATTTAGGAAGGGAATGCAAAATGAACTTTAGAATCATCAAGTTGGTACAAGTTGATATATAGACACCTCTCTATAGATCTGGATACAATTGCACTCCTGTTACTAGCCAAGCAGTGTGTTACTTTCTGCCAGTATCAGGGTGAGAAAGACCGCCCTGCCCCTTTTGGGGCTGGTGCTTCAGGTGAGTAAACAATTTGCTGTAAGGATATACTGGGGCAGGTGCCACATGAAAGGAGCATTGTTGAAAGTCGAGGAAGGGCCTGTTTATGCTCATGCTAGCATTTGGGCTGAACCAAAGGTGAGCCAGCTGGTCAGAGGCTCTGCCTAGAACCCAGAGGAACTAAGATCAAGGCACAGACTGACAGCCTGCCGTTTCATTTAACACCACATAAAGATGCACAGAAGAATGTCAGATTGTTTGTAATATTTGCTGAAATTTTTTTGAATGGTTTTTGCCATAGTGCATCTGTACTCATTGGGGAGAGAGAGAGGGAAAGTGAGAAATCACCCCCCACACACACACCCAGGGGGATGGCCATGCCACAGTCTCCTCATCTCCTCTCCTCTGTCTTCACCTCAGGACCATTGGCACGCGCCCAGTGTGACTCTCAAGCCGCCAGGTCCAGGGCTCCCATTGTGGTCAACCCCGTGGGACCCCAGCACCTTAATCCCCATATTATTTGCTGGCCTCGTGACAAACTTTCTAAAATTGAGAAATTTCACATGAAAAACCTGAATTTCTGGCTTTTCTTTAAAGGCAGTACTTGCATGGCAGCCATTTTTTCAGTCCTGAGCAGATGCTATCCCTTTTAGATGGATCACGTCCAACCTCAAGTCACACCTAGTACACGTCATTCATTCATTTCACCTGCCCGGAGTGTGTGACACCTTTAATGTGTATCAAGTAAATGATGGCTGTATGGTTAGAGATGGGTATTTCAGGCAGAGAAAAGTGTCAGCTGAGGCAGCAAAGCAGCCTAGGTTGAACGAAGAGTTGAGATGTGGGAAGATTGCCGTCAGAAGATGAAGTGATGGAAGACAGAGGGTAGGTCGGTCCAGACACCAATTTACCGTCCTCAGGGTGTTAAACTTTAGGCAGTGGAAAGATACCAATTTTGTGTTTTCTTTGCTTTATTTTATTCTGTTTTTTTTTTTTCTTTTGTAATTTTGTAATTAACTTTTTTTTTTTTCAATTGGGAGTAACATGGTCATACCTACCCTTCCAATGGCTACCTTGTTTAGGAGGAGGTACTGAACAAAAATGCACATCTAGACAGGCCGGCTGTTGTCACATCCCAGACTATAGGTGTTCTGTCAACATACCCGAGAATAAGGAGTAGATGACAGGTTTGAGAGCAGTTATAAGGATAAATATTCATAAAATTTGATTGGCCAGTTTAATGTCAGAATGTCCAGCTTGAGAAAGAAATCACCCAGAAATTCTTGGCTTGATTTAATCAAAATAGAAATCACTTAAGCAGTAAGTCTCTAGGGAATATGCAGCAACGTTGATGAGATTTGGGAGACACTGGCAAATATACCAATGTCTTAGTAACTGGGTATGTGGAGAGGGCTAGCAAAGAGATTATTGGTCAGTGACCAGAAAGCTAGGAAGAGAACTAGGTAGAGTTGGCATTGCTGGTTGGAAAGAAAGCTTCAAAAGAAAGCTATGCCTCTCTGTCAAGTGTAGCAGACAAATGAAACAGGTGACAACTGAGGCGCTATGCAGTGGTTCCCAAATTGTAATGTGCATCAGAATTCCATGGGAAGCTTGTTAAAACACAGATCAGGAAGCTTGCAGGTGGTGGTTAAGGCCCTGAACTCCCACACAGTGAACCACGGTTCAAGTCCCGGACTTGATGACTCGTTTTTTCACTTTCCCTCTCTCTTTCTGGTCAAATTAAAAAATAATCATAATGATAAATAAAATTAAATAATTGTTTAAAAAAAAAAAAAAACAGATCAGACTAGCTCCATGGTCTGGTGGTTGGGGCAGCGAGGTCCCACATGGCCGACCATGCAGTTCAAGTCCTGTACACAGTGGTTTGAAAAACACCTGGGCACATGTGCATCTGTGCCCAAAGTCCCGGAAGGAGAGTGAGAGAGAGGGGTAGGGATTGCAGCATGACCATGTCCCATGAGGGATGCTTTCTTCTCACCTTCTCTCTGTCTCTCTCTAAAAAACTAGTCATTGTTCACCCAGCTGTAGTGGACACACTGTTGTAACATAGCCTGGGCCCACTCACTGAGAGGCCTAGTTCAATGCCCCATCCAACCAAAAGACCAGCTCCAGTGACATGCACCTGTGATTCCATCGACTAGGGAGCCCAAGGAAGGGGACCGTGAGCTCAATACCGGCTTGAGCTACAGAGGGAGGCCTGTCTGAAAGCTGGGTGTGGCGGGGTTCACCTGTGCTCTAGCCGGGAGTCTGAGGCAGGAAGGTCATGACGTGGCAAACCCTTGTCTTATGTATCAAAAGACAAGGCTTCAGGTACAATAGACCCAGGTGGGTCTGATCATCTGTATTTCTAACGAGTTTCTAGGTGATGCTGACTGAGCTGATCTAGGGACAGTTTGAGAAAAAAGAAGTGAAATGGAGAATGCGAAGCAAGAGAAAGCAATGGCTTAGGAAAGGAAGCGGGTTGCTTCGAAGGAGAGTTTGTTGGTTTTGTTTTCTTCACTCGTGAAAAGAACCAACAAAGGAGAACCTGACAACTGGAGGAAAGACTCTGCACATCAAGGTTGCGAACAGCGCAGGATTCCCTGAGCAAAGAGGAGATGTTTCTCTCACAGAGGCTGGGAAAGGACTTATTGGTGGATGTGAAAACTACTCTGGAGCTAAAACTGGGGAAAGCTGACATTTGCAGTCCTCTCTTTTCTCTTAAGATGCACCATCATTTATTGAGAGGAGTGTTTGAAAACTTTAGGTAAAAATAATAAAAAGTTATGAAGCCGTTTCTAGAGAGAAAGTAAATAAACTATGTCAGAAGGTGGTCAAGAGGGTATTGCTGAGCTGGTCGTGTGGCCTGATGGTTAAGGCAGCCAAGTCCCACATGGCCGACCAGGTGGACAAATCCCAGCTCTAGCAGCTTCAAAGACATCCGCTGGGCCCGGATGCTTGCATGCCCCAAATCCCAACAGGATGGGGAAAGAAGAGGAGAAGGGATTGCAGCATGAACAGGCCCCTTTGAGGGGTGCTGTGCCTCTCTCTGATGACTGTATGTGCCCTCTGGCAAATTTTAAAAAAGAAGAAAAAACGTGTTGCTTAGAAACACAATAGCATTCAGTGGAGATTAGACACCTTGAATCTGTAATTGAGCCAGTCAGTAGTAATTAAATAAATGTAAACCGTAAGATGACAGTGGTAGCCCGTGTAACCTCTCAAGCCACACAAGCTTACTGAGTTTGTGTGGGGGTTTCTAAATAAAGGAGTCCTGTTGAGGGTGATACTCTATTTTATTGGGAGATATGAAGGAAATGATGTTGGGAACCAGCAGTTAGCGTGATGGCTATGTCACTGGACTCCCACGTAGTCCACCGCGGTTCGCGTCCCGGACCCGGTGGCTTAAAACTCACACCGGGCGCGTGTGCGTGCATGCCCACGATCCTGAGAGGAGAATGGAGGAGAAGGGATTGAGGCGTGGCCATCCCCCCTGGGGGGGTGATTTCTCCCTTTCTGTCTCTTTGTCTCTCTCTGTCTGGCGAGCGCACGCGCCCTATAGCAAAAACCTCTCCAAAGGGGGAAAAAAAAAAAAGGAAATGATGTTCTCTCTCTTTGAGGAACTTAATTACTGTAAGTAAAAAGTGAAATTCTTTCAAGTATGTCTAATGAGCTTAATTCCATCCATGTGACATTGCCGAAGCCATGACTTTTTCTATCACTTTTGCTTAGTATCCAGCACCTAGGTATGTTCCTGGACCCAGGAGCTCAGTGAGTCAGTCCTAAAAGTGACACCGATTAGGAAACACTTGGTAAACATAACCTCTCTAGGGCATTTTGGCTCTCATTTCATTAATAAGCTGCCTCGAGTCTTCAAGAATTTCATGGAATATGGCTCTGTATAGTAAAATCTTCTAAGTATATTCTATGAAGACTTAATCATTACTGGTTCATTTGTTCTTCGCTGGCCTTCGTAGTTCTTTACTGGCTTTTATTAGTACCCATAATCACAAAATATTTGTGTATCTTTGGCTTGCCTACGATGTATTTTGCCGAGGGACTACTGCCCTGTTTTTAATCTGGATTATTATGATGTCCTAGATGCTCTCAGACTGACAAAAGTCATATTTTTATCATATTCTGACTGTGTGATGCTTAGTAGTTGGTACCTTTTAAACAAGACAATCTTAATCCCTTGAAATATTTTTAGGAATTTATTAATCACTTCCTGGAACAAAATCAAGGTTGAGCTACTAAACTTCTAATATATTTGGGCATTAAAAAAAATGTATATAAGTATTTTGTGAAGCATAATGTCTACAAGTGCAAAAGAGATACTACAACAGAATCACTGTGGATATGTCTACTCTTATTTTTATGACTTTGTCATCTTTCTTAAACTGTAAAGATGTTTTTCTCCAGGAAGTGACCTTTCATTTAAACTCTTATTTTTATACATTATTGGTGTCTTATAGAGCACTTTAAACAAATCAAACTTTGCGGTATCAGGGATAAGTAGAACAGAGAATAGAGATGGCAAAAGTCCTTTAGGTTTACTCTCTGGGAAATTTTTCCTGTTGCCGGTAGCTCCTAGACAACATGTTAGCATGATCATGGTAAATTCCCAGTAATGCGCATGATCTGAAGTGAACTTGATTTTCATTGTGCTTTATTTCCTGTCTAACCAAAGAACCTAAAACTTAATTTTTTAGAGGTTTTTGCCATAGGGCGCATGCGTTCAGAAAGAGAGAGACAGAGAGACAGAAAGCGAGAAATCACTCTCCCCTGGGGACGCTGAAATCCCTTCTCCTCCATTCTTCTCTTGGGATCTTGGGCACGCACGCACATGCGCCCGGTGTGAGTTTAAGTAGGCAGATCCAAGACTCGAACCGTGGTCGACTACATGGGAGTCCAGCAACAAAGCCATTACACCAACTGCTGGTCCCCCTAAAACTTAATTTAAAAGACATTTTCATACTTACTTGGCTAGTGAGCCACATTCCAAAGGTCTCAGGTCTCTCTTTCTTTTGGCTGAATGGGCTTTCTGGGTGCACAGGGCATGGTGCCACCCCTTCCCTCCTCCCAGCTTTTCAGCCCTAGCACGGGAAGAGCTTATTCCTCAACTAGAAAATCCTAGGAAGAACTGACTCGCACTGCTTTGGCTTGGTTCCCATCCAGGAACCAGTCACACAGCAGTGGGTTCTCCAACCAGACTTGGGAAGAAGCAGACTTCAGTGGTGAAGAGAAAAAAATTCAATGTCGTGAAAACCACGTGGAATAGAATCCCTACTGGAAAAAAGGGTTCTCTTACCCACAGAAGTGGGCACCCTTGCCAAGCAGGCTGAAGTAACAGATGTCCACCATTCGTATTTTCTAAGTCTTCTTTTTCATTAACACAAGTTTGGACAAGGCCAAGGACAGTTGTTGTCAAACTATTAGGAAACATAATTGGTGTGACATAGGGTTTTTTGGGTTTTTTTTTTAAGTTTAGTTTAGGTTTCTTTCTTTCTTTCTTTTTTTTTTTTTTCCTAGTTCTTGCCATAGAGCATGTGGATTTGCCAGACAGACGGATTGAGAAAGAGAGAAGGAAAGTGAGAAATCACCCTCCAAGGAGCATGGCCATGCCTCCATCCCTTGATTAAGAGGAATGGTCCTCTCCAGATTTTGGGCACCCAGCACATATGCCCAGTATGTTTTTCAAGCTGCCAGATGTGGGATTCATGCTGTGGAGTCAGCTCTGTGGGGCCCAGCACCTTAACCACTACACTACCTGCTGGCCCAGTGATCTTCACTTAAAAAAAAAAAAAAAAAGTTGAGTTTGTCACTTCTAAGTGGATTCAGGTGATACTTAGAGATCATAAGTTTCTTAAACTGTTTAGTCCAAGGTCTATCCAATAGAACAATGAATATGAATCCTCATCAGGCTGACGCTTCCTCTGCTGTGAGGCACTGGTAGAACTGTACTGTGAAAATACTGCAGCAGCTACTGTCCTGACCCCCGTTTCTGCCTCTGGCTTCTATATAGTTATTTAAGCTAGAAGCACGTTTAGATGTACAGCAGCTAGAAGGCCAGCACTACTAGACAGGGAGCTTCCGGTATGGATTTCAGTACTAACCTGCAGCCATTCTGATTGGGCAGTGCCCATGCCACACTCATGAACTATTCTGTACATCACTCCTAGCTAGTTATGTTCTATAGGATTTTCCTATCTTTAACCTGATCAGTCAGATTCAGACTGACATACAGCATTTATTTCAGGTTTTGTTCCAAGGCTCTCTCACATTTACTATGGTGTAATTTCTTTTTCTTTTCTTTTCTTTTTCTTTTTCTTTTTTTTAAGAGGTTTTTGCTATACGGTGCGTGCACTCGCCAGACAGACAGAGACAGAGAGACAGAAAGTGAGAAATCACTCCCCGGGGGTGGGGAGGGGGATGGCCATGCCACAATCCCTTCTCCTCCATTCTCCTCTCGGGATCTTGGGCATGCACGCACACGCACCCGGCGTGAGTTTTAAGCCACTGGGTCTGGGACGCTCACTGTGGTAGACTAGGTGGGAGTCCAGCGACATAGCCATTACGCTAACTGCTGGTCCCCTATGGTGTAATTTCTGACTGGCATTTTTTTAAATTTATTTTATTTCTTTTTTATTTTTATTATTTTTTTTTTTGGGGGGGGGTGTCACATGTGCTTACCAGAGAGAAACAGTGAAAGAGAGAGAGAGAGAAAACAAGTGAGAAAGCTAGCTGCCAGGTCTAGGACTCAAACCACCATCAGCCATGTGGGAGTCCAGTGCCTTAACTATGCCACCTGCTGACCCAACTGGCAGTTTTCTTACATGTAGGGAATCCCTGCGTTGTAAGACAATATGGGTAGCCGGGCATGAGCTTCTTGGAGAGACTAGAAAATGTTTTTGGAGAAGGTTCATATACTGTACACAGAAGAAGCTTTCCAAAGGCCGAGATGCATTCTTTCTGGAATGCGCACGCTGGCAGGGAGCAGAACTGTGTGTAGTATTGGCAGACGACACTCTCAGCATGTCAGTTGTGAGTGCGTTCTTCAGAGTCCTGCTTGACCAGCTCTCTGTAACTAGCTTATATGTTTGCTTATACAAGCATCTGGTCTCGAGATGTTCCCTGACAGTTTTTGAATCATTCCCTATTTCAGGGAAGGCAGTTACAACATGGAATTTGTAGCTAAAAATATATAGCCCGTATTCACATGTAAGGATCAATTGTTTTAAATGCTTTTCATTCCCTGTCCCATGTCTTAAACTCTTACATGGCTGAGGATTAATAAAGTATTTAAAGGTGGGGAACAGTTTCATCTGTATTGATTTATTTATTATTATTGTTCTTTAGTAGCCACCAGAGTGCTTTGAACACATAAAACATTTTTTATAGAAAAAAAAAAAAATGGACCAGCAGTTAGTGTAATGGCTAGACTCCCACGTAGTCAACTACAGTTCGAGTCCCAGATCTGGTGGCTTAAACTCATGCCGGGCGCATGCGTGTACATGCCCAAGCTCTCGAGAGGTGAATGGAGGAGAAGGGATTGCGTCGTGGCCATCACCCCAGGGGAATGATTTCTCGCTTTCTGTCTCTCTGTCTGTCTCTGTCTTTCTTGTGAGCGCACACACCCTTGTACCAAAATCAAAATCAAAAACAAACAAACAAAAATACTCTCCAAAAAATGTTGTTTTCCTTTTCTTTATCCTTCTCTCTCAGGCTGACCTTCCCTCTCTTTCCCCCTCCTTTACTTCTTTCCTCTCCTTTCCTTGCTTTCCATCTATCTCCTGTCCCTGTATGTTGATTTTTTATTTTAAAACTAAAAACATCTTTTACGAAGAGATTTTTCCCAAATGAGAAAAGTCCTTGAGTTATCATCAGAAATGGAATATAATCCTTTGCTCCTGAAAAAGTACCTATTTCATCGCAAATGGAATAGAGAAAACAATGAATAACCCCCTTTTATTTTCTCACGTGACAATTCCCAGTTAGTATTCGTAGGGGCTCGGGTGCAGGTGTCTGCTTAGATAGGGAACATATTTAGTCTTGGCTGCTTCCTTTTGAGGATAAACAGCTCTTGGGAAACACACATTGTTAAATAATCAGTTACAGAGAACTAATTGTTTCAAGGCGCTCCCTTTGAGATTGCTTTCCAGCAGCCAACAGTAATAAGAAATGTCACTTTGTTTCCATTGGAGACCAGCGCATGAAGTATTCATGAAGAGTGGAAAAGCAGTCTTTCCAGAAAACCCTGGAATAAACATGTAGAAGCCAGGGGAGAGTGGGACTCTATCATTGATGTGTCCCAGAGCCATGTCAAGTTCAGAGGGAAAAAAAAAAGAAAAAGAAAACTCACTACATTTGTTTTGTAGAGATTCAGAGACTAATGAGTACCTTGAGCGTTCTTCAAAACGTCCCTGAGCATATCTACAACTTTACAAATACATATACGGAAGCTGAGGTCTGTTTACGTTTTCTTGCTCAGGTTGTGCCACCGTGACCAATGGCAGGTAGCATGTAGACACTGGACCATCTTTTCTGTTTTTGTGCAACAAACTTCTCACTCCATTGACAATGAATGACGGTGTCTAACCTTGCCACCTCATCCGCTTGATGATGGGCCAGGCAGAGTTCTTGAGACAGACGGCAGGAGCTTTACTCTTGTTTGATCTGGATTCTCTAATGAAAAGTGTCAGGGTCTGATCTGCCAGTCAACATCTTCCAGGAATACGGTTTCGGTAATGAGGGGCTTGAACAAACTGTACCTTTTGATGCCTGGCGCGATCCTTCCAAAACAGGTGCCTCTATTCCTCCTGCCTTAATTAAAGCTCTCTTTCAGTGTCTTTGCCTGTGTTCTGTGGCTTTCTCCCCCTCTCTCTGTTTCTGACTCTCTCCGGCAAGGGCACGCACCCTCTGGCAATTAAAAAGAAAAATGTCCATCAGCGTTGGTGAGTGTGCAAGCTTTGGGTGACAGTAAGGGCAATGCCCAGCCATGATGGATGGTGTGCACTGCTGAGACTTTTCTGCAGCTGGAATAATACGGGATATTTGGGGTTGATTTCTGGTCCAAACTGAATGACAGCCATGTGTGCCTATAATCCCAGTAACTCAGAGAGGTTAAGGCTGGAACGCTGGGAGCTTGAGACTGGCCTGGGCTGACTCACAAGGCTGTCCGAAATCAAGTCGAGGGGCCCTACAGTGGTGAGCAGTAAAACAACAGAGCTCTCGGAAGGTTCCCAGTTCAGATCTGGAGACATCTCTGAGGTGTGCCTGGGTCATGATACCGGGCTAGCTGAAGCTGGAGATAAATCGTATACTGTCTCGTTCTCTCTCCCACTCACTCATGGAAGAAATAAATAAAATGAACTTTAAAAAAAAAAAAGTCAGGGGCTAGCAGATAGCATGGAGCTTAAGGTGGCTGGGTTGCTTATTAGCTGACTCCGTGGTTTGAGTCCCAGATCCAGCAGCTTGAATATCACGTTGGGTGCATATGAGAATGTGTGCAAATCTAGAGAGAACAGAAGAGAAGGGACTGTGGCCTGGCCATGCCCCCAGCCCCCACCACCAGAGGGGGTGATTTCTCACTTTCTCTCTCTCTCCTTCTGTATCTGTCTCTCCAGTGAACTCACGCACCCTATAGCAAAATCTAAAAAAAGTAAGCAAAGGAAGTCAGGCCTGGTGGCCATGCCTGTAGCCCAGGCTGAGAGGCTGAGTCAGAAAGATTGTGAAACAGCACGAGAGACTCTGTCTTAAACACAAACAAAACAAAAAGTTTACTTTCTCCCTCTAAAGAGAATTTGCCTTTCTTTTGAAAGGCAAAAGGAATAAGCATAAATCACTTTAATCCATTAGAAACTGGGCTTCAAACTTTGTGAAGGTCAATCGTTTTATAACTCGTATTTAACTTTATAACTCTTGAGACAAACTGGAAGTGTGTTCAGGGGACCCACGTTACTCCTCTGAGCAACTGTTGTGTCTTCTGGAAAGCCATCCTCCCGAGAAGTCTCCGGACTTCATTTCTCTCATTCCCGCCCTGTGAGGCTCTTGGATTCTCGACTTAGATCTTCAGCTTCTGAGCAGCTGCGTTCTGCTCAGTGTCTTCACCCTTCACCCAGGCAGTTTCGGACACATCAAAATTTCCCTGCTTCTCTGGAATCTTGGCTCCTCAGGCCCTTGTTTCCTTGGAAGAGTTGAACCCTAGTCTTTGTTTCTCCAACCTGGTCAGATTGCCATGCATCCCAGGCTGCAGCTTGCTGTCCAGTCTAGCATCTCACTGGGCGCGGGAAGATTTCCCACACTTGAGGAGCACAGCAGTGCATACCCCCCACCCTCCTTAACGAGTTCTGCTTCTCTCCAGGATTCTGGCTTCTCGAGTGCTGGCTGTTTTGATGACTCCGATGCCTTTCAACTGCTGTTTTGTGTTATTGTTGTGTATGTGTGTCTGAAGGGATTTTCCTCAGCGTGTGCAGCTGTGCTCAGTGAGGGTAATCGGATAAAAGCTACTCTCTGCGGCGCCGGCAGCAAAAGCCTCAATAACTTTATTTCAGGAAATATACATTTTTAACAAAAACTGAGTGCCTATTTATAAGTGATGACATTTCAAGCCACTGCAATTCATCAGATTATTTAGTGGATGACTCTTAAGATGGACACTCTGAGCTGGCATCCAGGGAGCATCGTGAGAGAGAGCCAGTGAGGGGCATTTACGTAGTATATATCACAAGTAAAATAAATAAATAAGGAGAAGCAGCTAAGATCTTCACATCTGTATTCCATCCATTGGAGATTGAAATTTAGGAATGATGGTCTGGGGGCCAGCAGGTGACGTGGTGGTTATGGCACTGGCCTCCCACACAGCTGACTAGTTTTAGCCCTGGACCCAGTGGCTTGAAAATCATGCTGGGTGTGTGTGCACATGCGTGCTCAAAATCCTGAGAGGAGGGTGGAGGAGGGGGCATTGAGGCAAGGCCATTGCCCTGGGGGAGGGGAGTGATTTCTCACTTTCTCTCTTACTGTCTCTCTGTATCTCTCCGGCTTGTCCACGCACCCTATGGCAAAAACTTTAAAAATAAATAAGTAAAATAAAGATGGCAACAAATTAAAAGAAAACAACTGATATTCTGTGTACAGAATGATCACTTACCTATTTCATAAAACTGAAGTAAACCAGTAGGAAAAAAGAGATTATTGACACAAATGCAACTAAAAGCACATGTTCCAAAAGTTACTGCTGTAGGAAGTGGGTCTGCCTTCTCAGAATGAGGATAGAAAAATGACACACCTCAACTGAAAAAATATAAATGACACGAATTGAAATATAAGCCAAGCCTTTTTTTAAAGCCTCTTTAGATGGATCCGAAAGTTCTGTCCTCCATCCTTCAGAATCAATCAACTCCATGACACGGTCTTCCTCTGCAAATAATTTTAAATAATCTTCTCTCTAGTTTGAGAAGTAGTATGAAATAGCAAGGCGGAATTACCTTGTAGTGCAAATCCTGTCATACTAACTTTTAGCGCTGTGATCACAGACAAGTGATTTCATTTTTCTCAGATGCGGATAGCAGTGCTTACTTTAAAAGGCATCTGTGGGGAACAGCAGGTGGTGTGGTAGTTAAGGTGTTGGACTCCTACATGACCGACCTACAGTTCAAGTCCTTCACCTGGTGACTTGCTTTCTCACTTTCCCTGTGTCTCTCTGGTGAGCACAGGTGCCCTAAAGCAAATTTTTTAAAGGAACAATAATAATAAAGACAAGTAAACAATTTAAAAAAAATGCATCTGTGGAATTCAACCAAAAAATATTATAATTTCTAGCACCTAGTGGGTGTCTGGTAACAGTAGCTGCCTTTCTCTTGTCCCTTGCTATGTCACTGTCATTGCCTATGCATTGAATTTAAAATGATCTCTCTCAAACGAATTCCCTGAGCTTCAACTCTTCATAGGATATCACTGAAATCCGTCAGCGATATTTCTCTAATTTCTTATTAGTCAGTCTCTGCAGAAGCCAAATGATGTCATGGGCTGTATTCACTGGACAACCAACTCAGTGGTCTTATTTGACAACAGAACCCCGGGGTGTTGATGCCATGAATGTGCTGTAGACATAAAACGTATCAGTTATATTTTGTCTTTCATTTCACGAGTAATGTTGCAGAACATTTTGGAGCAATACCAGACTGTCAGTCTTAACATACCTCAACCTATAATAAAAATCACAGCAACGAGACTGGCATTTACTAAGTGTTTATAACGTGCATTTGTACTTATTTCATTCTTAGAACAACCTTGCAATGTAAGAATAGTCTTCTTGCCATTTTACCTATGGGGAACCAGAGGCTTAAAGTAGTTTAGGAAGGCCACATATATAGTAACACGTGAGCTGGGGTTCTATAAACTCTGCTCCGTTCTCCTGCTAGGCTGCGCAGTGGAGAAAGGCCATAGTTATTCACTCCTCTCATTGTACCTTAGCATAACATTGTGCTTGTAGTAGTCATTCGACAAATGCTCAGTGCATTAAAAGTTTAGCTGAATTAAAATGTATTTTAGCACTGACTCTATGGCACTGCTCAAAAAAGTCAGATCCCACAGGGAGCTCGCAGTTTAGATACCCAGCCCGGTCAGCCTGAAGCACGCTGGATACGTGCGTGAGTACCACGATCTGACGGGCTGGAGGGCCAGAGGAAGGGGATTGCGGCACACCCAGACTCTGCGGAGGTTGCTCATTTCTCTCTCTCTTTCATGCTTGCATATGTGTTCTGTCATGAATAAGAACAAAATGTGTATTAAAATGCATAAAAAAGATAACCAGCATATGAACTATTTTTTTTATTATCTTTCAATGGTCAAAATCTATGCATTTCAAGAAATGATCTTTTACTTTAACATGGATGTCTATTCTAAAGCCTTATTTCCCCAAAGAGCAATCTATTTTTGGCTTAATTGTAGATCTTTATTTAATTTTCATTTCATTTATTTATTTATTTTTTGAGATGTTTTCACTATAGGGCACATGCACTCACCAGACAGACAGAGAGAGACAGAGAGACAGAAAGCGAGAAATCACCCCCCCAGAGGGGATGACCACGCCGCAATCCCTTCTCCTCATTCTCCTCTCGGGATCTTGGGCATGCACACACACGCGCCCGGCGTGAGTTTAAGCCACTGGGTCTGGGACATGAACTGTGGTCGACTGTGAGAGTCCAGCGACATAGCCATTATGCTAACTGCTGGTCCCTCATTTATTTTTTAATAGAGATTTTTGCTCTAGGGTGCGTGCCCTTGCTGGAGAGACAGAGAGACAGATAGTGGGACATCAACCCCCAGGGAAGAGGGCCACGCTGCAATCCCTCCTCCTCCATTCCGCTCTCAGGGTTTGGGGCATGCACACACGTGTGCCCAGCGTGAGTTTGAAGCCGCCAGGTCTGAAACTTGAACTGCAGTCAAGTACATGAGAGTCCAGCAACATAACTATTATGCCGTCTGCTGGTCTCTGTAGGTCTTTATTGAGGCGTTGGCAAGCAGCAGTATCCTAGAGCAGGTATGATTAGACAACGAATGGCGCGGTGGATGTACTTCCCCTGAAAGTTACTCTACATCTTTTGTTTCTCTAGTTCTATAATTTAACCAGTCGTAATAGGAGTAACCTTGAGCATCAAGCAAAGTTAGTAAGTGAGGTTTCTGCTGCTTGCTCAACATGTGTAAGCACTGAGAAAGAAGAACTACAAATAAACCTCACCTCTACCCACAATGCAGAAGAGCTCCCCAAAAATGGCAATGCTGACAGTGTGTCTCTGGCTCCCTTACATTCTTCTGTCCTGTTTTTCCCTCTTCCATGCTCTTAATTGCTGCTGCATGAACTGCCTTCTACCCAGACCAACTACTCACTTGATCTTTTTAAATTTAAGATAGACCTCATTAGATATGGGGGGGGGCGGACAACTTAGATACAAGGCACAATTAGAGACTAAGACAGACGGGGCCATAAGGAACGGCCATTGGGTTGCACGATCCAGACTTACAGATACCTCGGAGGATGCCTGATATCAGGAAGAGATCTAAAAGCCATAAGCACTGAACCGAACAGGCCGGAAGCCCTGGTAACATTCCCATCCGTGAATTGCACCATTTTCTCATATCCCTGACACACGTTACTTAAATAACAAGTGGTACTAACCTGGCAGCAAATGCGTGGTACAATGAGTATTTCTATGAAAACACTAGAAGTCTCCAGCTTTATTTTTCAGCACTTAATTGATTGTTGCTGTGAGAAGACATAGATTATAGTTAGCACTCACTTCAGCTAGGCAGCCTATCAGAAATGATAGGAGTATAAGAGAATGGACACTTTGGATTCACTAGCTGTGTTTTATCCAGGGAGCAGTTGTCCCAAATGTGCCTGGATCTCCTAAAATGAAACAGAGAGGTCAGCAGATAGAGTAATGGCTACGTTGCTGGACTTCCATGTAGTCAACTACAGTTTGAGTCCCAGACCCAGTGGCTTAAACTCATGCCGGGCGCATGTGCGTGCATGCCCAAGATCCCGAGAGGAGAATGGAGGAGAAGGGATTGTGGCGTGGCCATCCCCCCAGGGAGTGATTTCTCACTTTCTGTCTCTCTGTCTTTTCTGGCACCGCACGCGCCCTCTAGCAAAAACTCTCCAAAAAAAATAATAATAATAATAAAGTGGAGAAACTGGTGCTTGAGAAGTCAATGTTTGTTTGGCTTCCTCTTGCACCTCTGCTTTCTCTCCCGTTAGTGTGTGGAGGCATTTTCTTCCTGGCCAGTGTGGTTGCCTAACTTCAGTCTTATACTGAAGATTTATCGCTGTATCATGAATGCCCATCTCCACCACTAGTAGGAGTCAGAGAATCTCAAGAGGAATGGTGCAGAAACAAGTTTCCTGGAATAGTATAACCTGATTACTAGAATTGTTTCGGTGACCTGATCATCTGCAAAAAGGAGAGGTTTTTGGTTTTGTTTTTACCGTTTTTCTTGCAGTTTATTTTTATTCACGACAGCACATGCACACTCTCTGTCACAAAACACCCTCGACAGGGTCTTGTCAGCTGTGATCCCTGCACCCGGTCAGCATCTTGGGCACAGGCACGTGCTGACCCAAACCCCCATGGGGTTTCCAACACTGTAGTTCAGTTTGCTCTCAACTCTGCCATCAGGCTGGGCCGTACTTAAAGCAAGTTTTTTACAAGGCATTTTCTTCTCAGGATTGAAGATTTTTTTTTTTTTTTTAGGGACCAGCAGTTGGCTTAATGGCTGTGGCCGGCACTCTTAATGGCTGTCGCTGGACTCCCATGTAGTCGACTGCAGTTCGAGTCCCGGACCCGGTGGCTTAAACACACCGGGCGCATATGCATGCATGCCCAAGATCCCGAGAGGAGAATGGAGGAAAAGGGATTGGTACATGGCCATCCCCCCAGGGGGTGATTTCTCGCTTTCTGTCTCTCTGTCTCTCTCTGTCTGGCAAGAGCATGTGCCCTATGGCAAAAAAACTCTCAAAAAAAAAAGATTTTTTTTTTTAAGAATTTAATTTTTAAATGTATTTTTTTATTATTATTTAATTTGCTATAGGGCACATGTGCTTACCAGAGAGAGAGAGGAAGAGAGAGAGGGAAAGTAAGAAAGCAAGCCTCCAGGTCCAGGACTTGAACTGCAGTTAGCCAGTTAGTCTAGCATTTTTAACCACCACTCTACCTGCTGGCCCTCCCAGATGAAGATTAATAGGAAAATCAAAACTGCACGAGTGAGCCCATATTTTTTCCTCTGAGAACCCTCAGGTGCTTTTCCCCTTCAAATCCTGGCTCAGTGACATTTCACGGGATAACCGCTGTTGCAGTGAGTTGAGGGGCTACAGTCTTACTAAATGAAATTTGCATTGCTCGTACACATCACATAGTACAGATAATATATTTTAGATTATCCGCTTTACATGAAGAATCACTATCAAAGTAAAGAGGAGAATGCACAGGGATGCCTCCCTTTACCACTTATCCCACGGTTGAAGATTTAGTTAGGCATTTTGCTTGATTCTGTGAGGAATCTGCCTCTTCTTCATGTTATTATCATCATATGTGTATACGTTTATTCATGATAGCTTTCATATTGTTAATAGTAGTGCATTTACATTTATCAGAATATTTTAGAAGTATTCGTGATTCAACCAAATTTAGGAAAAGTAGTCATTCCTGTAGAGGCTCTTCAGTATCATAGTCTTCTGAGATAATATCGAGAAACTTAACTTTTCTGTAGTAGTCTTTTGCTATTCTTTTTATTCTGAGAATCTCATTCACCATAGTTTAAAAGTTTGCTTTCTTTTTCTTCTTCCTAAGAAGCTAGTTAAACACTCACTACAGTAAAAAGTAATCTGCAAAAGTTTCTCATTCAAGGGGTTTCTGGAAAATTCATAGAAATGTGTACTATTAAAAAAAAAAAAAATCTATGGGTGGATTTTGAAATTTTTTGCACCAAAGTCAGCATGTACTTTAACTCCATTTTCCCATGAACATTTGAAATCCCGTTGTACTTACATGAATGCTGTCCACTTGCAAATTTGGTCACTTCCAAACCTGTCTTAATTTATTAAGAAAACATCCAAGAAAATTAATTTGTTTTCAAGTACCTACTGGCTTGTGGTAGCATTTTTAGATGTCTCTCATCAGAGTAATGTGATTTTAGGTGTGTCCAGTTGTCAGTAAAATAAAAATAAAACATTACCTTAGTGCATTTACATTTATCAGAGTATTTTAGAAATATTCATGATTCAAACGAATTTAGGAAAAGTAGTCAAACCACTGAAGGTTCCCCTTGGCAACAGAAATACAATGGAAGCCCTCTTGGTCTGGTCTTTACCCACACACTCTACTTTAGAAGGAAGTTTCAACACCATGTTAGAAGAGCATGCTACAGGCATGATCTGCAGTGGGAGAGAGACCTTGAGGAATATGTCTCTGAATCGTTGCTGCCAGTTTTCTGGGCTTGCTGTATTGCCCAAATTCTCTTAGATTCTAGTAAGACGTCCTCGTAAAATCCCCATTATGTCCTCTTTTGTGTCTCGTACATTAGGACTTACGTATGCATGGTAAAAGCCAGTGTTTTGCAACTTGCAGGTTTTCCTTAGTGCACCATAATGCAGTACTTTATTCTTTGAACAGAGTCCACAGTGTTTGTTGTTTTATGTCTCAAAGTCATATAAATCAAACATTTCATTAGGAAGAGCAGAGTTCAGAGAAAGAGAAAGGTCACCCCTATCATAACAAAGCCACATTTTGTTAGTCCCTGATGCTGGCCTTCGTCATGTGCTCGCCTCTCCCAAGTGGAATGCATGGTTTTACGCAGAAGTGACTGGAAACCAAATATAAAATCTGTCGGCGATCCAGCTGCTTGAATCACCAACCGGGCTGAGGCTATTTAATTTTTATTTTTATTGTCATTTGTTTTGCTGCAGGCTTGCGCTCACCAGTGAGAGACACAGAGAGAGGAGGAGGATAGAAAGTACCCCCCCACACACACACAATGGGGAACAGTCAGACCACAGTTCCCTTCTCCACCTCCCTCCTGCTAGTATGCTGGGCTTTGCACACACATGTGCCTGATGTTTCTAAAGCTGTCAGGTCCAGGACTCAAACTGCAGGGTTGACCATGTGGGATCTGGCTGCCTTAACCACCAGCCCACTGAGCTGGCCCCAAAATGGGTTTATCAATCAGTGTGAATCTGTAAAATAACCTATATGGGGGGGGGGGTCTTCAAAAAGTTCATGGAAAGTGTCTATCACAAACTATTACATAGATTTCGAAAAAAAAAAAAAAGTGCCATTATCAGCTTGTGCATGAATTCCATTTCTCAGAAACTTTCGGAAGTTTCCTTTTACGTCCTGATCTCGATGCCCACTAACGCTGTTGCTGTCTCCTGCCTCCCTCACTGATGGGACAGCAAGACTGGTTCTGTCACATTGGACCTCGGTGGTGCCATCCTGCCTGCCATTGTGAACTTCCCAAGACCCCTCCGTGGCCACTGTCCCTCGAATCTGTGGAACTCACTCAAGCCCTGTTTCGTTCCCTTCCATCTTCTTCCGAAAATCCCGTCCTTCTCCTGAAGGTCTCTTCCTTCTCATTTTCTCCATCCAGAATTCTGAGAGACCCTGCTCATGCCACACTTCGAATTCTCAGCCCGCAGACAGGCAGCCCGCAGCGGCAGCGCCACCTGCTCCGTCTCCGGCTCCTCTGCCTTACCTCCCCTCCCATACACGTATTGCCATTTTT
>NW_006160010.1:1386031-1416396 GCF_000334495.1 Tupaia belangeri chinensis
TTCCCTACAACGATTTGGGCCATTCTTGTTTCATACGGAAATGCCAAAAGCATTTTTGTCATCCTGTCAGTTCTCTGTGACTCAGTGATCTTAAGTCAATAATTCCTTTTACAGACAAATTAACTCACTTTTGTTTTTAAAATTTCTACTTTTGAGGAAGGCCAGCAGGTGGTCTGGTGACTAAAGTGTTGTACTCCCACATGGCTGACCACAGTTTGAGTTCTGGACCCAGCAGCTTGAGAATCATGCCAGGCACATGTGCATGGAACCCTAAAGTCCCAGGAGGAGCATGGAGGAGAAGAGATAGCCGCATGGCCATCCTGGGGGGCGGGGGGAGGGCGATTCTCGCTTTCCTTCTCTGTGTCTCTCCGGAGAACACACACGCACTATGGCAAAAACTTTAAATAAAATTTTTTTCTTACTTTTTTTGTTTCTTTTCATTTGAGACCAAGACAGTCTTCGAGAAACACTGTTATGATACAATCTACATTAAAAGTTTATTATTATATACTCATACAAATGTGTATGGAGCCTCTTGAAGTGAGCCATATTTACAGTTATGGTGAGCCGTGGACAGAGCTTTAAACTAAGACGAAGGACAGGGGGTGGCAGATGGCGTGGTGGAGAGTGCTAGACTTCCACATGGCTGACCATGATACGAATCCCTGACCTGGCAACTTGCTTTCTCACTTTCCCTCTCTCTCTCTTGCTTTGTCCCTCTCTGGTCAAATTAAAAATAAACAAATAAATAAAGTTAAATAAAATAATTCTTTTTTTTGGGGGGGGAGGTTTTCACTATAGGGCGTGTGTGCTCGCCAGAGAGACAGAGAGAGAGACAGAGAGACAGAAAGCGAGAAATCACCCCCCAGGGGGGATGGCCATGCCGCAATCCCCTCTCCTCCATTCTCCTCTCGGGATCTTGGGCGCACACGCACCCGGCGCGAGTTTCAAGCCACCAGGTCCGGGAAGCGAACCACGGTCAACCACATGGGAGTCCAGCGACATAGCCATTAGCTAACTGCTGGTCCCAATAAAATAATTCTTTAAAAAAAATAAATAAAATAAAACAAGGACGAACAGGCCTGTCTTCAGCTAACTGTGTGACTTCTTTTTAGCAGTTTAAAACAACACAAATTTACTATGGAACTTTGAGCAGGTCAGGACTGGCTTAGAAGGACCCTCCGTTTCAGGTCCTTGCAGACAGTAGTCAAGGTGTCAGCCAGGGCTATGATTGGTTGCTGGCAGGACTCACTTCCTCAAAGGCTCTTCCATTGAGGGCGTGGCTGCCCCTGGCTGAGAGCTGAGTCCTCCCCGTTCCTCAGCCTGTTGCCCCTTCTCTCTTTCACTTCAGATCTCTGTCATTTAACAGTTTCTTATAAAGGAGATTGCAAAGGATGCATAGGCAAGGCATGTGTGAAAGGTTGCAGAGCTTCCAGTCCCTCTCTGGGTACCAACCTCCAAGAACCTCCACTTGCTCAGCTATCTATTAGGTCGTCGGGAAGATCATGACATATTTTTCTGTTTTCCCTTTTGTGGAGAGATTTTTATGATAGGATGTGTGTGCTTGATAGACAGAGAGACAGAAAGCAAGAAATGATCCCTGCTGGGGGTCATTGCCACAACACAATCCCTCTTCCTCCACTCTCCTCTCGAGATTTTGGGCGTGCACACAGGACCAGCATGAGTCTCAAACTGCCAGGTCCGGGACTCAAACCACGGTCGACCATGTGGGAGTCTACTACCTTAACCACTGCATCACGTGCTGGCCCCTTTCTGTTATTATTCTGTGCAAAAATGCATCACGACTTTCTCGACAACCAGATAGACGTTCCTAGTTAATGTGACTTTGACTAAGGCGTGAGGCTGGATTTCTTCATCTATAAAATGAATGGACTCAGACAGTATCCCACTTAACTCTGGGTCTTAGTGATTCTGTTCTTTGGTCTTTATCTTCTTTACATATGTGTGTGCACATGTGTGCAGTGTTTTAGGCAGAATCTCACTATGTCATGATCCTCCTACCTCAGCCTCCCGAGTAGCTGAGGCTACAAGTGTCCCACAGCACCCAACTGGAATTGAACCCCGGCCTCCCATGTAGTCCCAGCCTGCCAAGCAGCAGCGTCCCATACATGCTACCACGGCAGAGCCATCTGTTTCTTTTCTAAAACTTAATAATGAACATGCCCTGTATAAAGAATCACAAACGTTTCATAAACATTGCTTTTGTCATTCAATCTTTTTATAGCTTTTGCAGGCACACATGTTTTCTGCTATTATTTTGTTTCAAATTGGCAAACTGAGACCTGCAAGGGGGAAACAAGCCTCTGGAGTAGCTGCCGTTAAGGGTTTGGTCTGTGAACTAACCTTGGGTTCCCAGGAAACGGCCAATGATCCCAGTAGTCTGTGATATCACTCTCACTTCTGTATCCATAGGTGTTCTGTAAGCTTTTCTTTGCTTGATCCTTAGACATCTTTTAAGTCTCCCAGAACACTGAAATAGAAACCAGAAAATTAACAGAAGAGAACATCCTGTATTTAAGGCCTAAATTTGTTTCTTGTTACTAGAACCGCTTGCAAACTGCTTCATTTATTTGGGGACTGGGTCCAGCAGGTGACATGGTGGTTAAGGTGCTGGACTTCCACGTGGTTGACCATGGTTCAAGTCCTACATCTAGTAGCTTACTTTCGCTCTCCCTCTCTTGTGAGCACAAGTACTGTATAGCAAATTTTAAAATAATAATAGTAAATAAAATTAAATAAATAATTCTTTTAAAATATTTAAAATATGTACTTAGGGGACAGTAGGTAGCGTGGTGGTTAAGGCGCTATACTCCCATGTGGCCAACCATGGTTCAAGTCCCACACTCGGTGCCTTATAAATCATGCCAGGTACATATGTATATGTGACCAAAATCCCAGGAGGAGAATGGAGAAGGGATTGCAGTGTGTCCATTCCTCTTGAGGGATCATTTCTCACTTTCCTTCTCACCATCTCTGTCATGTCCAGTGAATGCATGTGCCTTATAACAAAAACCTTAAAAAAATTAAATAACTGCCAAAGCAACTCAAGAAGCACACTAATCACTTTATAATAAAAAGTTAAATTGGTGCTACAGACCATAATTCTCTGTTACTTACTAGGTATTATTGGGAAAGTTACTTAATTTCTGTAAGCCTCAGTTTCCTTCTGAAAAATGGGGGTAATCATAGCACCTGCTTTAGAATGATTTCTGAGAGATCTAAGTAATGAAATAATATATGAGAAGGAAAACGAAATACATAAAATATGGAATAGTGCTCAGAAAATATTAGCTACTCTTATTGGGAGGATGGTGGTTGCTATCTGGTGCTTTATGAATTGGTATTAGCAGTATGATAATAGTAATAGATAAGTTCATAGGAACTCTTGGGAAGTCAGAGATGGCTTCAGGGAAGGCGGGATCCTTGAGTTGGTCTGCAAATAATACCAAATGGAGATGAGTCTGAAGGAGAAAAAAGTGTTCAGGTTCTTCAGGTAGAAGAAAGGGACAGGCAGAGGCACAGGTAGAAGAATGCATAGTTATCTTTGTCTGGAATGGAGTTTGTACAGGAGAATAAACGGAAATAGCAATGACAGGCTTTGGGATGGGATAGTGGTGATGAGCAAAATCTTTGCACCACATTACAATATTATGAGATCAATTAAAGAACTTAGGCTGGCCCCATGGCCTGGTGGTTAAGGGAGCTGAGTTCATACGACCAACTGTGGTCCAAATCCCAGCCCCGTCAGCTTGAAAAATATACTAGGTGTGTGGGCATGCATGCCCCAAATTCTAAGAGGGTGGAAGAATAGAAGAAAAGGGATTGCTGTGTGAACACACCCCACTGAAGGGTGCTTTCCTCTCTCTGTCTTCCTCTATTACTCCTCCAGTGAGTGCACATGCCCTCTGGCAATTAAAAACAAAAAAGCTAAGGAACTTTGAGCAAAAAAGCTTTATAAAAATTTGTTTCTGGGGGGCCAGCAGGTGGCATGGTGGTTAAGGCACAGGACTCCCACATCATCGACCACAGTTTTAAGTCCCAGACTTGGCAGCTTGCTTTCTCATTTTCTCTTTCTCTCTCTTTCTCTCTGTCAATCTCTCTCTCTTTCTCTCTGTCTCTCATACCATAGCACAAAGAGCCCTATAGCAAACTTAAAAATAATAAATAAAATTTAAAAAGTAATTAAAATTATTTTCTTTTATAAATACCTTAGCCACTTTTTAATATCGAATTCTGGATTCTTGCATTGCCTCTGTACAGACCAGTTCAAAGACAGCCACCAGAGGGTTTATTCTATAGCAACACAGACCCATAATCCTGGACGATCTCCTCTTCTCACCTATACTGGCTGAAAGAGCGTGCTCCGAATCAGCATGGCAGGAACTTCCCATACACAAATAATGTAAAAACTCATAAACCCAAACCATCAACTCATAGGGTGATCTTCTTGAGATCAGGGGCCATGACATAAAAATCTTATATGCCCTCACACTGGGAGCACCTTACCCTGGGAGCACCTCGTCCAGTGCTGGAACCTGCAGAATTGATTTCCCAGGAGCACTTGCAGTTGAGGACATGGCACAAGTGGTCATTGACGAGAAAGAGCCAGAGCCAGATTGGATTCCTGAGAAAATGGCACTGAACGTGCCTCTGTCTCCATCTCTATTAGCTGGAATTTCTTTTCACTTGTCTTCCTCTTTCAGCATCTGTTTTCTGTTGCATCTCGTTGTTCTCATTTTTTCCTGTGTGGCTCATCCTTTCATCCTCACACATTCATGGCTTTGTCAGTAATCCTAAACTATTTATCCTAAACTAAAAATCCTAAACAAACTATGCATATAGCTTGATCTCTGAGAAGGCAAGCTTTTTTTTTACACAGGGACCCACCTCTACACTGAGAAGCAAACAGGCCAGCAGGTGACATGGTGGTTAAGGCACTGGGTTCCCACATGGCCAGCTGCGGTCTGAGTCATGGACCTGTTTGCTTGCGTTCTCATTTTGACATTCTGTCTCTTTTTCTCTTCCTCTATCTCTCTGTGTCTCTCTAGTGAGCATATGTGCCCTATAACAAAATTTTAAAAACTAAGAATAATTGAATTTAAGTAATTCTTTAAAGGAAACAGACAACAACCAAAAAAAAAAAAAGTCTTTCTGACAGTATTCAGCAGGGAATATTTCTGTTTTGTTTTAGAAGAAAGTGAATGTTCCAAATCAGTCAAGGTGAAAAGAAATAATAAAGAACACGGATGTGTGCCATTTCAGAATGCCAATGCACATTCCCAGTAGCAGTTCCTAAGGGCAGGTGCTGTGAAAAAGCGCAGATAGGCAACTGGGTTCCGAAGTCAGCCAAGAGTTGATTGCTTATGTTTTCGGAGCTGCGTGAAGAAGAGAAATGTAGGCGAACCACTGCTGTGCAGTCCACAGGGGCCTTCCAGCTGCAGGCCCTGAAGCACTTTGAAATCGCCCCTAATTGTCTTCTGCCTCTGTGTTCCCAACTTAGCACCTCGCCCTGCAGTGGCCTTCCTGCTGCGAGTCACTAAAAGCTAGCCTTTGCTATTTCATGAGGAGAGCTGGCAACCTTCCCGAGGATGCAGTCTCCGTGTGACCTCCACAGTTTCATCCTGAAGCACAGAAAATGGTTTAGAGCTCTTGTTATCTTGACTTAGGGCATCATGATTTATACGTATGAACTTGGCAGCCTCGTTTGGGGCCGCCATTAAAAAATAAAACGAAACTGCACACACCCACATCTCCTTTGGCCCACAGAACTCTCTCCACTGGCATAACTTTCTTTTTGTTGGCAAATGCTTGGCTCCACGATACGAGTTATCTGTCTTCCTCACTAATGAAAGCCTTTTCCAGCCAAAGCAGTGACTGGATTCACAGACACAAGGACAGCGGAGAGCTGAGGCACTCCAGCCTTGAGTGGCTTTTCTGACCCCACTGGCAGAGGCAGGCGGCTCCTAGGAGTTAGTGCCTGTCTAGCCCCTGGGCAGCTCAGTAGGAGGAGAGCAGAGAAGGTGAGAGACTAGCACGAGCCGAGTCCCTCCTGAGCACGGCGCACACAGTGAGCCCTGTACTCAGGGGTGCTTACACCAAAGTTGCAAACTCCGATGTCCACATGAGCTCGGAGCAGACTCGCCTGGCGCTGTGGTGCAGAGTGAGAGTGCCCTGCTCATCTCCTGGGACAGCAGCTACTTGGCTCCTGTCAAGTTCTTGCTAGACAGCGAGCAGGTCCAGTGTCAGCCAGATCTTCCGATTTTTCTGGAGAAGCCAGAAACCAGAGTTTTATGTGAAAGCTCCTAATGTGTTCATGTTGGCAAGTGTTTTACGACAACCTCTAAACGCTGTTTGACCAGTCAAAACCCATTGACAAACAGCGTTCAAGCCGCCAGTTTGTGACCTCTGGCTCACCTGGTAGGTGCTTCCTTGTAGTCCACGCAGATCAGGGGGAAGAAACTTTCCTGGTTTTGTCTTTCACAGACTTTCTACACTGAACATTCTTTGCTTTTAATCAGAGTTGTTTGGGGATTTCTTAGATCCCTTTTTTGAACATAGTCTGGAACAAACCCCAGCTCTCAGGGTGGCCTCAGAATGATCCATCCTCTCAAGTGACCTCAGGCTCGTGACTGATCTGAGAGGGGAGAAGGGAGAGGCTGGGCACTGTGGGCTTCTTTTGGACCAGTAAACACAAATGGCTCAACCTCACTGAGAACTACAGCCCCAGAGTAGGCACGATTCCACTGGTCCTTGGTACGTGGGGAAGAGGAACACGCCAGGCCTAAGGCAGGCCAGAACCTCTGCTGTGCTTGGCAAAGTGTGGTATGTCTGCACAAAAGAGAGGGAGAGAGGACTGGCAGGTGGCATGGTAATTGGGGTTCTGGACTCCCACGTGGCCAACTGTGGTGCAAGTCCCAGACCTGGTGCTTGCTTTCTCGCTTTCCCTCTCTCTCTCTTCTTGTCTCTCTCTGGGGAGCAGATATGCCCTATAGCAAATTTAAAAATAATAATAATGATAAATAAAATTAAATAATTCTTTTTTTAATGATTTATTTAACTTTACTTATTCATTTATTTTTGACTAGAGAGATACAGAGAGAGAGAGAGAAAGTGAGAGAGCAAGCCACCAGGTCCAGGACTGGAACTGTGATCAGCCATGTGGGAATACCTAGCGCCTTAACCACCATGCCACCTCCTGGTCCTTAAAATTAAATAATTCTTAAAAAAGAGGAAGAGAGAATGAGAGACAATGGGAGACAGAGATAAAGGACGTCTAGAATGGGAAGTGTCGGGGAACACTGTTTGTTCCTGTTTCCTAGTGGTAGGAAAAGTCATGGTACCGAAACATAGAGGAGCTGAAGAACCAGACCTTGGGCAGTGCCCTTCTTTCCAGCTTGCTCAGTGCACGTCCTCCTCCCTACATCAGGCTCTTGGAAATCCGCACCAAAAATAAAAGCAGTGCCAAGGGCCCAGTGGCTGGGATGGAGAGCACAGACCGTTTTTGCTCCAAGTGAAGAATGGGCCTGAGTGCAGATGAAAACTGGCAAGATAAAAGAAATGCCAGCCCCAAGCTCACGGACGTGTTTCTTCTTTACGGTCTGAGATTCGGGCCAGAAACCCGATTAACCAAGTCGGGACCTGCAGTTTTGGTCTGACCCAAGCTCCAGTTCAGAAATGTGCCTGGCACTGGAGACAAGAGCAAGCCCTGCGTGTCCAGTGTCATCTGTGGCGTTGTTTCTTTCTGTCTTTCTTTTTTTAATGGAATTTTTTTCCCCCAGAGAGGAGAGGATGACGTCAGCCACAAATAGGAGATACAGGCTCATGTGATTAAAATTTTGTTTATTTACTTGCGATTTTAAAAAGAATATGAAGCATGCTTAGGAGACATTTGTGTCTGGAAAGAGTTGAGCAACTCAGAAACTGGAGTGTGTGACAATTGGTTAAAAATGGATAAACTATGTTTCTTTATTTTCCATGAAATGTCAGATGTTCTTTTGCGTTTATAAAGGTCAGTATCGTTTAAAGGGGGGGAATAAATCCCTAAACTTGGACCATTAACTTGTTCTTGAACTTCAGAAGTGTTTTATCTACCAGTAAAATTAAATCAAAATGTTTTGGTGGCTCTGAAAGAAGAAAGACTAGATTACAAGAGAATTAATGACTTGCAGTTTTTCTCCTCTTCCTTCTGGACTTTCCAATGAAGGGCATCAAAGAGAAAAGTAGCTTTGCAGCACAAGTTGTTTATTATTACTCTGCATGTGTGCACATATAAGGTACCATATTGAAAGAGTGGCATGTCGCAGGTTTTCTGCCTTCATATGTTCTTGAACAGAAGATAGCTGTGGAAATAAAAATCTCTTCGTGGGGGCCAGCAGGTGGCACAGTGGTTAAGACGCTGGTCAACCACACCTCGAGTCGTACACCTGGCGGCTTGAAACTCATGCCAGGCACATATGTGTGCGTGTCCAAAATTCCAAGAGGAGAATGGAGGATAAGGGATTGCATCATGGCCATCAGCTCTAAGGGGGTAGTTTCTCACTTTCTCTCTCTGTCTTGCTCTGTGTCTCCAGTGAGCGCATATGCCCTATAGCAAATATCTCTCTTTGAAACAATAATAAAATAAAATAAAATAAAATAAAATAAAATAAAAATTTCTTGATGAGTAAATTTCACCATTTGGCATTCACCAAATGGTAACCAAGGACTCATTCTTAGAGCAAAGAAGTCATCTCTTTTGTTTTTAAAGATTTTTTTGCCATAGGGCATGTGTACTCATCGGAGAGAAGAGGGACAGACAGAGAGACACTGAGAGGGAGGGTGAGAAATCGCCCTCCAGGTGGAATGACCACACAGCAATCCCTTCTCCTTCATTCTCCTCTTGGGATTCTGGGTGCACACACAGACACGTGCCCAGCGTGAGTTTCGTGCTGTGGGGTCTGAGGTGTCAACCACAGCTGACCATGTGGAATTCCAGTGCCTCAACCACTGTGCCATCTGCTGGTCCTGAAATCATCTTTTTTATTTTATAGCATATAAAGATTATCAAGCACACACACACTCTTACATACATGAACACACACACACACATACACAATAAGAAACAGTACTCTTTGTTCAAGGTTATTACCTAATAACCATTGTTATTTATTAGCAATATTTGCTCAAGTCATAATACATTAAATCTCATACCTCTTTGGGGGGGGGGAGATGTGAAAATAATAAAATAGCATATTAACAGTGAGATATCATAAATGTCATCTCCTAACCCTATTACCAAGGCTGAGAGTACTTGGCAAAATGTAGGCCAAGAGATGATTTGTTATCGTCTCTGATAGAACACAAACTAGTGACATTTTCAAAGTAGAATAGGCAGACTTTGTCTTCAGCCGCCCTCCCCTTTTTCCTTCTCTTGTCTCATCCCTACTATTTCCTCCCCTGCTTTCTTCAGTCGAGCATGACTCCTTGTCAGTTACTTCCCGCTGGAGATGGCACAGCCCTAGTTTTAGATATGCCTTTGCCAGAAGGTAGGCATTTTTAAAGAGGGACCCCCCTCCACACACACTCATCTCTTGCCTGTTTTGCACTCCTAGAGAGAATGGCGAACATGGCAACCCATTTATCTTGGTCATCCATCTTCCTGGTATGGGAATGACAAGCACAAACTTTCCGTTGTAGCTCCTGGAGTCAAAGCCTGGCTCTACTGCTGCTGGCTGTGGGATTATTAATGAATTTCCTAACATCCCTGTACCTCTGTTTGCTCATCTGGAAAGGAAGAAAGATAATGATACCTATCTCACAGGGTGGGTGCATGGGTTGAATGAAACAATGTATGGAAAACATTCAAAAGGATGGCTGTGCATAGTTAGCATTAAGTAGAAGCTAAGTATTATTCTATTTTTACTATTATTCCTGTCTTGGTCCATTCTGACTGCTATGACAAAAATACCTTAGACTGGGGGATATGGTTTGTATTTCTCAAAGTTCATGTGTTGGAAACTTAATTCCCAATGCACCACTATTAAGAGGTGAGACCCAGTGAGACTTTAAGAGGTGACTAGGTCCTGAGAGTTCTACCCATCCACTAATGAATGGATTAGTGGATTAATGGGTTAGCACAGCCTGCCTGGAAGTAGAAATTCCCCTGAGATAGGATGTTATAGTTGGGCTCACTCTTTCAGTCTTGCCCTCTCACCATGCGATTCCTTCCACCATGTTTTGATATATCAAGAATGCCCTCATTAGGTGTTTGCCTGTCAAACTTCTATTTCACAGGCTCCAAAACCATGAGCCAAATAAACTTCTATATTCATAAATTGTCAAATTATTAGTTTATTAGTTATTCTGTTACAGCAACAGATAATGGACTAAGACATTGACTAATGTGTTAACAACGTAAACGTAAATGTATTGCTCAGTTAAAGAAGCTGCAAAGTCCAAAGTGCCAGCAGATCAGGTGTCTGGTAAGAGCTTATTTTTCAAAAAACTGTGCAATCAATGTTTCCTCACATGGTAGAAGAGCCAGGTGGAAAGAGACTCTCAAGCTCCCTCAGGTCTCTTTTTTTTTTTGGAGTTTTTTTGCTATAGAGCGTGTGTGCTCGCCAGAAAGAGATAAAGAGACAGAAAGCGAGAAATCACCCCCCAGGGGGGATGGCCACACCACAATCCCTTCTCCTCCAGTCTCCTTTTGGGATCTTGGGCATGCACGCACAAGTGCCCGGCGTGAGTTTTAAGCCACCGGCTCCAGGACACGAACCATGGTCGACTACATGGGAGTCCAGCGACATAGCCATTACGCTAACTACTGGTCCCCCTCAGGTCTCTTTTATAAGGGCATTAATCCTATTCAAGAGGGTGGAGTCAGATGGCCTGATCACTTTTTAAAGGCCCCACTTCAGTACCACCACAATAGGAATTAGGTTTCAACATGAATTTTGGAGGGGCATGGACATTTAGACCCTAACATTCTACTCCAGCCCCCAAAATTCATGTTCATCTCACATGTTAAAATGCATTGGGAACCAGCAGTTAGCGTAATGGCTATGTCGCTGGACTCCCACGTAGTTGACCGCAGTTTGCATCCCGGACCTGGTGGCCTAAAACTCACGCCGGGCAGGTGTGCATGCGTGCCCAAGATCCCGAGAGGAGAATGAAGGAGAAGGGATTGTGGCATGACCATCCCCCTGGGGGGTGATTTCTCACTTTCTGTCTCTATGTCTCTCTCTGTCTGGCGAGTACACGCACCCTATAGTGAAAACCTCTCAAAAAAAAAAAAAAAAAAAAGAAAAAACATGTTAAAATGCATTTATTTCTTCTCTATAGCCTAAAAGTCTTATCTCCAGTTAAATCTTAAGTTAGTTAAGATCACTCAAAATTCTGAAATCCAAAATTTTATCTCAATATTATCCAAATCAGATACGAATGAGATTCAGAGTACAATTCATCCTGAGGCAAATTGCCTGTAAAATCAAGTAAATTATGTATTGGGTTGTCCCAAAAGTCATGACATATTTTTAATCTGCTTTTCTATGCAAAAATGCTTCATGACTACCGACAACCCAATACCTCCAAAATGCAATGGTGGGACAGGCATTAGGATAGACATTCTTACTGCAAAAGGAATAGAAAGCAAAAAGAAAGGATAGCGGGTCTTAACAAAATCCAGAATGAAACAGGGCAAACTTCAAATCACAGGACTCGAAAATAATCTTGTTTTACCTGAAATTCTGTCTTCCAGACACACTGGGAGGAATGTTGGGCATCTAAGGCTCTGGGCAGCCTCATCTCCATGGTTCTCTTGGATATTGTCCTATTTGGAGCTCTCTGCAGTGGCCTTTCCCCTGTGGCATTTTCCTCCTGGGTTCCCAGACTCTCCAAGTGGCCTTTCCCCTGTGGCATTTTCCTCCTGCCCCAGACTCTCTGGGGCAGCCTTGAAATCTAAGTATCAGTAGCCGTACCTCCACAGCTCTTACACTCTGTAGAGTTCTCACCCCGCGTATACCACCAAGTTTTACCACTTGTGCTTTCTGGAATGAAAGTCCAAGCTGCACCTAGGCCTGTTGCCTCACAGCCATGGTAGCCAAGTAGTGATGCACAAGAATAGGGAAGGGCAGAGCCTTGAAATTGTCCTGCCTCCAAGACCCTAGCATTTTGGCTTGTGATGGACAGGGCAGCCCCAAAGATCTCTGAAGTATCTCAGGGTCATTCTTCCTTTCTCTTGGCGAATGGCATTTGGCTTCCTTCTTTCCTTACTAATCACCCAATCAAACATTTGTTTGGCTACATCTTTGGTATCCTGAACACACTTTTTTATTCTTTACAACATGGCCAGGCTGAGAATTTTCCAAATCTTCAATTTCTGCTTTCGCTTTGATGATAATTTTTCCCTTTAATTTATTTTTCTCTGCTCACATTTTCTGTAAGTAGCCAAGGGAAGCTGTGCTGCCTCCTCAACACTTTGCTGAGATATTTCTTCTGCCAGGTATCCTAGTTCCTAGTTATGGCTCAGAAGGACTAGGACACAAATACAGTTCAGCCAAGTCCCTTGCCATTTTATAATAAAGACCACTTTTTTTTCCCCTCATTTTCTGATAACATGCTATTCACTTTCATCTGAGGTCTCATCAAAATGATGTTTTCTGCCCACACTGCTACCAACATTCTACTCCTGACCTCTTAGGTTATCCGTATGAAGACTGAGCTTTTCTCTGCTCCTTTCCTGTCCTGAGCCTTCACCAGAACCATCCTCAAGCCTCATGTCATGGCTGTGTGCCTCATCCAGCCTCTCCCCATTACCCAGTTCCAAAGCTACTACATTAAGTATTTGTTACAGCAGCACCCTGCTTCTCAGTGCCAGTATCTGTCCTGGTCAGTTTAGGTGGCTATAACAAAAATATCTAGTCTGAGTAATTTATAAACAACAGAAATTTTTTGCTCTCTGCTCTAGTGTGAATGTTTGTGTCCCTTTAGAAGTCATATGTTGAAACTTAGTCCCCAGTGTGTTAGTACTAAGACCGGGGGCTGTCTTGGAAGTGATTAAATTATGAGGGTTCCACCCTCTGGATGGGCGTGACAAATAATGATTTCTAAAAAGTATAGTAAGTACATAAGCTAAGAGCCTAATTGTTTATGGTAATTATAAAGTTTAATATTGTACATAACTGTATGTGCTATTCCTTTTATTACAATTTTCAGTGCAAAATTTAAATGGGTTTGTTTACACCCGCATCACCCCAAATGCGTAATACATTACGCTACAATGTTAGGATGCCTACAAGTCATTAGATGATAGGAATTTTCAACTCCAATATAGTCTTTTGTATATACATGTATCTATACACACACACACACACACACAAACACACACACACAGACATGTATGCATGTATATTTATTCATTATTTACATTTAATCACTGCACATTTTTATGGTGTTCAACATGGTTTTTCCCAGCCAGAATACAGTGCATATCAGTCAAGACAAAGACATTACCATATACGTAAACATCATGACTTTTTTCGTTTTTGAGTCAATTAAATGTATTGTTTGTCTGTTTCATTCTCTGTTCCCCTCTCCCTCTCTCCCTATTACCCACCTCCTATAACACTGCCCCAATACCCCCGTAGTATCTCTAGTTTATACAGCTGCCCTTCTACAGAGCACAGACATTTGGTGTATATTGAGTAGAGACATGCAAAGCCTGTCTTTCATAGTTTGGCTTTCTTCACTTAGCATTAAGTCTTCTATATTCATCCACTTTATATCAAATGTCAGGGTCTTGCTTTTTTTTATGACTAACGAGTATTCCATAGAGTACATGTGCCACATTTTTTTAATCCTCTCATCTATTTTTGGACACTTGGATTGATTCCATGTCCTAGCAATTGTAAAAAATGCTTCAATAAAAAACGAATGTACAGGGGGACCAGCAGTTAGCATAATGGCTATGTCGCTGGACTCCCACGTAGTCGACTGCGATTCGTATTCTGAACCCAGTATCTTAAAACTCATGCCGGGCTCATGTGTGTGCGTGCCCAAGATCCCGAGAGGAGAACAGAGAAGGGATTGCGGTGTGGCCATCCCCCCTGGGGGGTGATTTCTCACTTTCTGTCTCTCTGTCTCTCTCTGTCTGGCAAGCACACGTGCCCTATAGCAAAAACCTCTCAAAACAAAAAACAAAAAACAAAAAAACCCCAAAAAAACCATGAATGTGCAAGTGTTATTCTGACTGAGTATTTTCCTATCCTCTGAATAGACACCTAGAGTAGAATGACTGGATCATAATGCAGTTCTGTTTGTAGGTTTTTGAGGAACCTCCATATTGTTCTCCACAGTGGTTGTACTAATTTGCATTCCTACCAACAGTGTAGGAGAGTTCCCTTTTCACCATAGCCTCACCAGCACCTATCATTCTTTATTTTTTTTTAACTTTAGCCATTCTGACTGGGGTTGAGTAGTATCTCATTGTGGTTTTAATTTGCATTTCCCTTATAATAAGAGAGGTTGAGCATGTTTTCATGTGCTTTTTGGCCTTCCTTGGAGAGTTGTCTGTTCACTTGTTTGCCCTTTTTATTTTTTAAGGTTTTGGGATAGGGTATGTGTGCTCACCAGAGAGAATCAGAGAAAGACAGTGAGAGGAAAACTAAGAAATCACGCCCCCCCCCAATGGGGATGGCTATGCCACAGTTCCTTCTCCATTCTCCTGAGATTTGGGGCACACACACACATGCACTCCACATGATTTTCAAGCTGCTGGGTGTGGGACCCACACCAAAGTTGGCTATGTGGGAATCCAACATTATAACCACTCTGCCACCTGCTAATGCCTCATTCGCCCATATTTTTAATTGAATTGGTTACTTTTTTTTGAGTAAGCTGCTTGAGTTCTGTGTATGTTCTGGTTATCAGTCCCTTATCTGAAGTGTAGTTTGCAGATATATTCTGCCACTCTGAGAGTTGTCTCCTCACTCTAATTATTGTTTCTTTTACTGTGTAGGCTCAATTGTAACCTTCTTGGACCAACGTGGTGTATGTGGGTCGTCATTGACCAAAACGTTGTTATGCAGCTCATGTCCGTGTTATCGTCTCTGCTTTATAGATCTCATTTTCTGAGTTGACTTATAATTACTCATCCATTTCCTAAGCTATTTACTTACTGTAGTTAGAGCAAGCGGGTGCTTCATTTTATTAATTAGTTGACTTACTAATTAATCTATTCTATTTCTATCCAGGAACTGTTTTGCATGCAGAATAGACAAAATTTGTCTCTTAACAAAACAGGCAAAAAGACTGCCATCAGGGAACTTAGATTCTAGTACGGGAGGAGAGCTGGGTGAAGTAGAGAGAACAGATAGAAAATACAAATCTAAGTAAATTGTGCAGCCCCTGAGAAAGTGATAAATGCCAAGTTCAGGACAGTGAGGGGCAGGCAGGTGCACCTGTTTCAGCTGCAGGTGGGGCTCGTCCAGGCCCGTGGTAACCACCTGTCAGAGGAAACGGGACGGTCTCAGTGTCTGTCTTCAGTGCTTTGATTTCTTGTCTGATTCACATATATTTTTTAATGTTTTCCTGCATAAAACTTTTTGTTTGGATTATTTACGAATAGACATCACTGAGTTCCGTCACATTATTATAAAGTGAATCTCCTTAAACTAGGTCTTTTTGCCCAGTTTTGGCCATTACCCTAGCATTTTCTATTAGCATTTATTTTCTAGTATATTTTGCATTTACCTCTTCAAAAGCACCACCAAATTGATTTATAAAACTTTTCTCTCAGGATCAGCAGATGGCAAAATGATTACAGTGCTGGACTCCCAAGTATTCAACTGCAGTTCAATTCCCAAACCCGGCAGCTTAAAACTCCCACTGGGTGCATGTGTGTCCATGCCCAAGATCTCAAAAAGAGAATGGAGAAGAAGGGGCTGCAGGATGGCCATCCCCCCGGGGGGATGATTTCTCGTTTTCTATCTCTCTGTCTCTGCCTCTCTAGTGAGAGCATGCACGCACCCTATAGCAAAAATCTCTAAAAAAAAAAAAAAAAAAAAAAAAAAAAACCAAAAAAAAACCTGTTTTTCTCTCACAGTTAGGTGGGGCGGATATTCAGTTCATTATGTAAGGTTGCATTTTAACTTCCGGGCAGTGTGGTATTGCTACATCAAGAGGAAGTGAAAACCCACTTGCCTAATATCTCTTACTGAAGTAACTATGAAGTGAGCAAAAATAGGGCAAAAATACTTGATCTGGAAGTTGAAGAATTCCAGGGGTGACGTTAACACAGTTGCGGGGGGAAAAATATAACCCATTAGTGGTGATAGTGAACGTAATAAAGGACAGATGGGACGAAAATGAACTGTGGTATAAGGTACTTTTCCACACAAAGTCTATTCATAATGGCGCCAGAAAGTTGGGCAGCAGTAACATGGATGGACCCACATGGAAGGGTCCCAGATGTATGTCCTCAGGCCTTCTTGTACACTGGCTGCATGACCCATGTGGCTGCAACCCAGGCTCGCTGAGGCCGCTGTTGGGTTGCAGTGTGAGAGCCCTGTTGGGGTGCCCTCTTTCTCTCTCTCTTGTGGAAGAAATAAGTAAATAAACATTTTTTTTAATCTGCTCATGACAAAACTTTGGCATTTTAGTGACAGGGTCAGGAGGAAAAAATTTAGATTGATTTATTTTGTTCAGAGAAACTACGTGAAAATATGTGACTAAAATTTTCCATAATGCTGTTATATCTGAGTTTGTGTGAGTGTTTATAATTAATTTCTAAAGACATATTTTCATGTCATGAAAAATGAACTGTCACTTAAGATGTGAGGTTTAAAAATCTCTGGAACTGGGGACCAGTAGGTGGTATAATGGTTACATTGCTGGACCCCCACATGGCCAACTGTGGCTCAAGTCCTGGACCCAGAGTCTTGAAACTCATGCTGGGCACATGTGCATGTGTGTCCAAAATCCCACGAGGAGAATGGAGGAGAAGAGATTGTGGCATGGCTATTCCCCCTGGGGAGTGCTTCATTTTATTAATTAGTTGACTTACTAATTAATCTATTCTATTTCTATCCAGGAACTGTTTTGCATGCAGAATAGACAAAATTTGTCTCTTAACAAAACAGGCAAAAAGACTGCCATCAGGGAACTTAGATTCTAGTACGGGAGGAGAGCTGGGTGAAGTAGAGAGAACAGATAGAAAATACAAATCTAAGTAAATTGTGCAGCCCCTGAGAAAGTGATAAATGCCAAGTTCAGGACAGTGAGGGGCAGGCAGGTGCACCTGTTTCAGCTGCAGGTGGGGCTCGTCCAGGCCCGTGGTAACCACCTGTCAGAGGAAACGGGACGGTCTCAGTGTCTGTCTTCAGTGCTTTGATTTCTTGTCTGATTCACATATATTTTTTAATGTTTTCCTGCATAAAACTTTTTGTTTGGATTATTTACGAATAGACATCACTGAGTTCCGTCACATTATTATAAAGTGAATCTCCTTAAACTAGGTCTTTTTGCCCAGTTTTGGCCATTACCCTAGCATTTTCTATTAGCATTTATTTTCTAGTATATTTTGCATTTACCTCTTCAAAAGCACCACCAAATTGATTTATAAAACTTTTCTCTCAGGATCAGCAGATGGCAAAATGATTACAGTGCTGGACTCCCAAGTATTCAACTGCAGTTCAATTCCCAAACCCGGCAGCTTAAAACTCCCACTGGGTGCATGTGTGTCCATGCCCAAGATCTCAAAAAGAGAATGGAGAAGAAGGGGCTGCAGGATGGCCATCCCCCCGGGGGGATGATTTCTCGTTTTCTATCTCTCTGTCTCTGCCTCTCTAGTGAGAGCATGCACGCACCCTATAGCAAAAATCTCTAAAAAAAAAAAAAAAAAAAAAAAAAACCAAAAAAAACCCTGTTTTTCTCTCACAGTTAGGTGGGGCGGATATTCAGTTCATTATGTAAGGTTGCATTTTAACTTCCGGGCAGTGTGGTATTGCTACATCAAGAGGAAGTGAAAACCCACTTGCCTAATATCTCTTACTGAAGTAACTATGAAGTGAGCAAAAATAGGGCAAAAATACTTGATCTGGAAGTTGAAGAATTCCAGGGGTGACGTTAACACAGTTGCGGGGGGAAAAATATAACCCATTAGTGGTGATAGTGAACGTAATAAAGGACAGATGGGACGAAAATGAACTGTGGTATAAGGTACTTTTCCACACAAAGTCTATTCATAATGGCGCCAGAAAGTTGGGCAGCAGTAACATGGATGGACCCACATGGAAGGGTCCCAGATGTATGTCCTCAGGCCTTCTTGTACACTGGCTGCATGACCCATGTGGCTGCAACCCAGGCTCGCTGAGGCCGCTGTTGGGTTGCAGTGTGAGAGCCCTGTTGGGGTGCCCTCTTTCTCTCTCTCTTGTGGAAGAAATAAGTAAATAAACATTTTTTTTAATCTGCTCATGACAAAACTTTGGCATTTTAGTGACAGGGTCAGGAGGAAAAAATTTAGATTGATTTATTTTGTTCAGAGAAACTACGTGAAAATATGTGACTAAAATTTTCCATAATGCTGTTATATCTGAGTTTGTGTGAGTGTTTATAATTAATTTCTAAAGACATATTTTCATGTCATGAAAAATGAACTGTCACTTAAGATGTGAGGTTTAAAAATCTCTGGAACTGGGGACCAGTAGGTGGTATAATGGTTACATTGCTGGACCCCCACATGGCCAACTGTGGCTCAAGTCCTGGACCCAGAGTCTTGAAACTCATGCTGGGCACATGTGCATGTGTGTCCAAAATCCCACGAGGAGAATGGAGGAGAAGAGATTGTGGCATGGCTATTCCCCCCGGGGAGGGATTTTATGGCTATTCCCCCTGGGGAGTGATTTCTTGCCCTCTGTGAAATCACCCCCTAGGGGGGATGGTCACGCCGCAATCCCTTCTCCTCCATTCTCCTCTCGGGATCTTGGGCACGCACGCACACGCGCCCGGCGTGAGTTTTAAGCCACCAGGTCCGGGACACGAACCACGGTCGACTACGTGGGAGTCCAGCGACATAGCCATTATGCTGCTGGTTCCCTAAAGTACTTTTTAAAGTTTAAGTTATTTGTTATTTCTTCTATGAGCCAGAGAGACAGATTGAGAGACAGACAGGCAGGCAGCTCCCCTGGGTCAACCAGCTAGCATGGATTCCACATGGCTGACTGCATCATTCGAGTTCCAGGCTCAGAGGCCTGAGAGACACACTAGGCACACGTGCATGTGCACCCGGAGTCACAAGAAGAAAATGGAGGAGAAGATATTTCAGTGTGGTCCTACTCCCTGGGAGTGGTGGTGGTGGTGGTGGGGGCGTTTATTTCTCACCTTCTCTCTCCCTCTCCATCTCTCTCTGGTGGGCGCACACACCCTAACACAAAACTAAATTAGAGAGAGGAAAGAAGGAAAGAGAGAGTGAGGAAAGGAAGAGAAGTAGGAAGGAAGAAGGAAGGGAGGAAGGAAGGAAAAAGAGAAGAGAGTGAGATAAAAGAAGGTGGGAAAGAAAAGAAAGAGAAAGCACCCTCACAGGATCCTGTTGCCGCCATCTGCCCTCAGCCTCAGCCAGCACACGCTTGCCCAGCGTACTCGGGGAGACTTCCAGATACAAACCCAGAACCTGTGTATGTGGGTCAGCTCGCAGAGCATGGAGTATTACTGCTGAACAAAAAAAAGAGGCACATGTTAAACACTCAGTTAAGGAAAACTTTATCATTTTTATTAAAGGGGTGGGGGAAGAGGTGCATGGCCTTAAATAAATCTCCAAACTTCTTTGGAGTAAATGCCTTTTGTGTAGAGTTTTGGATGGTGACCAGACCAACAAAGCATGGGAAGTGAGGTACATTGGCTGGAGTGAACACATCGTTGATTACGCTCACAGAGGTAGAGAGAGACTTTACTGCATTCCGATCTCCCTTCCACCACGCTGTTGAGGCCATAGGTAATTCTGTTTCTGTTTGGAATGTTTCCAAATCTGTGTTCAGGATCCGGCATTAAACGTTGCGCTTCCTTGAAGCCTTCCGTGCCGTGCCGTAGTTTACAGTAATCTTCTCCGAGGCCAGCTGCCACATCCTTGTATTCCATATCTTCACTCACTTGGCACCTTCTGCTGCATTGCCTGGGGCTGTTCCCGAACCAGTTCCCTGAAGACCCACTCTCCCATCCTTTCGGACTGCCCGTAAAGCATAATTACAGGGCTGGCACCAGGTCCTCAGTAAATTCTTGTTGAATTAAATCTCTTATTTGAAATTTCCAATGCTTCCACTCCCCTCCCAGGAATCCCCTCAATTTTGGGAAATCTCATGAAAATGACTAGCAAATTTTAGCACCTCATCCCAAACTGACATTTTCAAATTATTTACATGCTTCATAATTTTCCAGTGTGTACTACCAAAACAATGTTTATATTAAAAGAACATGCTCAGTTATCCAACGCTTTCCCTAAGAACTGGGGTCATGCCAGCAGCACCACCCCTCTCAAAGGAGCTGAACTAGCCGAAGGCCCCACGGTTCACCTCAAATGGATTTAGCGGTAGGGTTAGGAGTAGAAATGAGGTCAGTGCCCCATGGCGGTCTGGTGGCCTTGAGCAACCAGGAAGGTGAAGTTGGTGCCTCAGTTAACTCATTAAGTTTACTGGAAGTGCATAGTTTCCATGTGCCAAATTCAGTAAGTCATGGAGCAAATGTTTATTTTGTTATGCTTTGAAAAGTTGCTTTGCTTCTTGTAAGTTTTCTTGGTGGAAGGATTCCAAGATGTGACTTAATCTACATTCACAGTGCTGAACTGGAGATGGGATTTGTTCTGTGACTTGGCTCTGTCTTTTCTGGACCACTTCTGTAGGGAGGGTGTGGAGTGCAGGAAGGGTGGAGGCAGCAGTAAAAATGCTTGGTGTTTGAATGGATGTGTCTGTCTCTGGGGCAGAGGGCAGGAGATCCATGCAGTAGGCCCCCCGATCCATGGAAATACAGCCCATAACCCCAGCAGCGCTGCAAGTACAGATAGCACTGAGACCTGCATAAACTCATTTCTTTTGCAGTTGCCTGAGAGTGTGTGTGCTTGCCGGAGAGAGAGAGAGCACCCTCCCACCCATGCACGGGGCATGGTCATACTGTAATCCTCTGTCCTCCGCTTCTGCAGCCATCTGAACTTGGGGCAGGCATACAGGTGCACTTGGTGTTTTTTTTCAAACTGCCATAACCTGGTTGGCCATGTGGGACCCAGCCTTCTGTGAAGAGCACTTAACTGCTGTGCTGCTGGGCCAGGTCCGCCCAAGGTCTTTCTCAAGTTTATTTATTAATTGAGAGAAAAAGGGACATCCAGAAAATGCCAACAGAGTCCCCACATCATGATGCACACATACCTGTCATACTCTGGGAGGTTCTGGGCTACAGATTCATGTAGGGCCAGTTGTGTTATCATTGCGCCTCACCTGGCCCTTCTGTTTTTTTGTATATCTACATATCCATGATAAAGTGTAATTTATAAATAAATTAGGCACGATAAGAGATTAACAATAATAACTAATAATAAAATAGTAATAGAATGGTTCTAATAATATGCCAGCATCACTAGACTTGTATTTTCATTTTTTTTGCTGGAGGGCACATGCACTCACCAGGCAGACAGAGACGGAGAGACAGAAAGCGAGAAATCACCCTCCAGGAGGGATGGCCACGCCGCAACCCTTTCTCCTCCGTTCTCCTCTCGGGATCTTGGGCATGTGTGCACATGCGCCCAGTGTGTGTTTAAGCCACTGGGTCTAGGACTCGAACCGCGGTCGGCTACATGGAAGTTCAGCAGCATAGTCATTACGCTAACTGCTGGTCCCTACATTTAATATCTTCAGACCATAGCTTACCACTGGTAACTGAAACTATAACAACTTAAACCATGGATGGGGTCAGGGAAGTTCTGTTTTATAAAGTTTTTGATTTTTGATTTTTTTGCCATCCAAAGGCAGGCATCCAATCTCACAGAATAGCCAGATGTCTCTTTACAAACAGTAGTAACTCATTTGCAGAATTACAGTAACCAGGTATATAGAGAATCCCCTGATCACGCTGTGTACTGATCTGGACAAAGCAGTTTTGCACTCTCCCCTGGGTGCTGTGGTTTGAGTCTTTTTGTAAACTCCCTCAGGTCAGAGATGGACTGGCCATTACCAGTACAGAAGCTCACCCCAAGCCTGAGCTATTTGTTATCCTTGAATTTACTCTGCAGACAGCCTCTAAAGCAGTTGAGAGTTCGTGTTTGTTAAATAATAATAATAATCTTATTACAGGTTTGAGTTATTACGGAGAAGAGCACTTAAAGAGTTTATGTCTTAGAAATATATCCCTTAACTGGATAAACAGTCTATATAGCTGCCTATAGACAAGCAAAAGCAAGATCTAACTGATGGCTTGAATCCAAGGTCAGAAATTGGGAAGCTGACTTTGGAAGAGACACCAGTACTTACCCTAAACTATTTCAATTCATTTCTGTTTTCATAATACAAATTTGAGATGCTTTCAAAATCAACAGACCAATCAGACTATTTATTCACAACCTAAGCAACCTTGTTAACCCTTTCCTAAACAAAGTCACTCTGATTCTTTTTTTTTTTTTTTTTTTTTTGGAGAGGTTTTTGCTATAGGGCGCATGCGCTCGCCAGAGAGAGAGAGACAGAAAGCGAGAAATCACCCCCTAGGGGGGATGGCCATGCCGCAATCCCTTCTCCTCCATTCTCCTCTCGGGATCTTGGGCACGCATGCACACACGCCTGGCGTGAGTTTTAAGCCACCGGGTCCAGCACGCGAACTGCGGTCGACTACGTGGGAATCCAGCGACATAGCCATTACGCTAACTGCTGGTTCCCCCCGTCACCTGATTCTTGAGCTCACTAGAAGTATGCTAGCTTTCCAAGTCCCCGGAGCTCCCCATGCTTTCTTGAAGTATTACTCAACATTGTTTAAAGTCTAATCATGCTGCTTAGTATTATAACTCTGAACATCAACAGGATTCATTGGGGATTTATAATGTACTTATTGGGAGCCATATGGCCTAGTTAAGGAAACATCTGTGATCCTCCGTAATCGTACACTGAAATTACAGCGCTGCATGAAGGTTTTATTAAGTCTGATATAAGAAGCTTTACTGCTGTTCTCCACTGTTTACTTTTTTTAAAAGAATTATTTAATTTTATTTATCATATTTATTTATTTGTTTTTAAATTTTCTGCAGGGTACATGTACTCACCAGAGAGAGAGTAAGAGAGGGAAAGTGAGAGAGCAAGCCACCAGGTCGAGGACTTGAACCATGGTTGGCCACATGGAAGTCCAGCACCTTAGGTATCATGCCACTTGCTGGCCCCTTCACTGTTTACTTTAACACTTGAAGCCTCAGTTCCTGCTCCTTCCGTTTTCATTCTCACCTCTTTCTGTGGATTGAGAAATTCAGTACATTTTACTTTGAATGGAGCCACTTGGTGCCTTGATGTTGTTCAGGATGTTTTTTGTTTATTACAGTGGCATTCTTTGGTGCCGTTGCTACTTACTAAACAAAAATGCATTGAAATAGAAACATACATCTACAAGGCAGCCTCATCATGTCAGTGGATAGAAAGAACACAGGCCCTAGCGTCCTGACTTCAGACTTGGGCAAAGTTTATCTGTTTATTTCATGAGTAAGAGAGAGAGAGAACCCCTAACAGCGTCCCCATGCCATGACTCGCCCCCAGCCTTCAACCTGATATCTTTTTTTTTTTTTTTTTTTTCTTGGAGAGGTTTTGGCTATAGGGCGCGTGTGCTCGCCAGAAAGACAGAGAGGGACAGAGAGGTAGAAAGGGAGAAAACCCCCTCCTGGAAGGATGGCCACGCCGTAATCCCTTCTCCTCCATTCTCCTCTCGGGATCTTGGGCACACATGCACACGCGCCCGGCATGAGTTTAAACCACCGGGTCCAGGACTCGAACCGCAGTTGACTACATGGGAGTCCAGCGACATAGCCTTATGCTAACTGCTGGTCCCTCAACCTGATATCTTGAGCAAGCACATGCCCAGCATACTCAGGGAGGTCTCCAGACTTGAACTGGAAACCTTCTCGTGTGGGATTACCTTACAGAACATCATATTTAAGCTTCAGTTTTTGTTTTGTTTTGTCCTTTTTGTAGTTTAGAGCATGTGGATTCCCCTGGGAGAGATGCAAAAGGAGGGAAAATGAGAAATCATTCCCCAAGGGAATGGCCATGCTGCAATCCCTTCTCTTCCATTCTCTTAGGATTTGGGGCAAGCACTTACACGTACCCAGGGTGATTTTTAAGCCAGTTGGCTCAAGATTTGAACCAGTCAGTCAGTCATGTGGGATCTAGCTGCCTTAACCTTTGTGTCACCTGCTGGGCCAAGCTTCAGTTTTCACACCTGTAAAATAGCTACAAATACCAGAATAGGGACCAGCAGGGGCTGTGGTGGTTAGGGCAGTGGACTCCACATGGCCAGTAGTGGTTTGAGTCCCAGATCTGGCAGCTTGCTCTTGCTCTCCCTCTCTCTCTCTCTCACTGGTAGACGCACATGCCCTATGGAAATTAAATAATAATAATACAAAAATTATGTTATAGTACACAGAAAAGACAGAGGAGGGGGCCGACAGGTGGCATGGTGGTTAAAGGCGCTGGACTCCCACATGGCCAACCATGGTTCAAGTCCTGAATCTGGTGCCTTGCTTTCTCACTTTCCCTCTCTTTCTGTGTCTGTATAATCAAACTGGAAAGTAACAATAATAATAAATAAAGTTAAAATAAAATAATTATTTAAAAAAAAAAAAGATAATACCAGAATACTTGCATAGTTATTGTAAATGTGGTAAAACTGTTTATATAATAGTAGTTATTTATTTTCCCAGTGCAGTACCTGAAACACGGTAGGGCTGCAGAGCAGGGATGATGGGGGTTTGTTTGTGATACTGTCTTCATATTTATGATAGTGGTATACAATTTTCTTCTTAAATAAAAGTTTAAAAATGGGAGACATTTAAAAACTATTCTGAAAATAATAGTATCAAAGTCTTGAGTGAGCCAGCCCCATAGCCTAGTGGTTAAGGGAACCAGAACCCACATGACTGACTGCAGTTCTAAACCCAGCCCCAGCAGCTTAAAAAATATGCTCGGTGTACATGCTCCAAATCCCAAGAGGACGGAGAGAAAGAGGAATAGGGATTATGGTGTAGTCACTCCCCATTGGGGTAGGTAGAGGGCGTACTTCTCTTCTCCCTGTCTTTCTGGTGAGCACACTTACCCTCTGGCAGGGGAAAAAAAAAAAAGTCTTGAGTATATTTTGACTTCTCTTTTTTTTTTTTTTTTTTTTAACCAGAGGGCACATGCTATTGCCAGAGAGACAGAGAGAGAGGAGTTGAGAGGGGAGAGAGAAACCAACCACTGGAGAATGGTCATGTGCAATCTCTTCTTCTCCACTTCTCTGTTCCGACAGGATTTTCACCCCACGTGCACACAAGTCAGCACGAGTCCCCAGGGCCAGGATTTGAATCACGTGATGTCCCCTTTGGAATTTCGGTCCAATATCGGTTTTGTTGTTACCTCCTTTGGTAATATACCTACAAATCATATCTGAGTTTATTTCTGAAATGATTTCAACTAGGAGCTCCTGTCATGATTCATTCAGAGATGTTCGTCAAGTAGGTGACCATGTGAGGTTCTGAGGGCACAATGGAGAACCAAACAGGAATGGTCCCAGTCCGAGTGTGTCATATTGTAGTGGCTTCATGCCACTGTGGGAAGCAGAGTTTAACAAAATAATCACACAAATATTGTAATAGACTGTGATAAGTTCCACCATACAGGATGCTATGAAAGCATAAACAGAAGAATGACATCTGATTTGGGAGCTTCTTGAGGAAGTGAGATCCAAAGACTAAGTGGTCCCGGGCCCAAGAGAGGCTATCTGGTCTCGAAGAGTGTCCATTCAGGAGGAGCCACATGTGAGTGAGGGAGGAGCACTGTGACTGCCTGGCCCTCCTACCTGTGTGATAAATATTCAGAAATGATTGAATTAGTGACTACACAAAGAACTTGAGGTGGGAACATGAAATTAGGCTTCATGTAGTTGAATGAGGACATGTTAGAGGGTGACAGTGATGGCCTTGGAGAATGGTTAGGGTCCACATTGTTCAGAGTCCTCTAAGACATGTCAAGATCTAGGTCTTAAGCCAGCCCCATAGTCTAGAGGTTAAGGGAGCTGGATCCCACATGGCTGACCACATTTTGAATCTAGGCCCCAGTGACTTTAAAAACACACTGGGCATATCTGCATGCATGCCCACAGTCTCAACAGGATGGAGAAATGGAGGGGAGGGGACTTTAGTGTGACTGTGCCCCATTGTGGGTTCTTTCTCCCTCTCCATCTCTCTCTCTCTCTATTTTCAAAGAATTATTGATTCAATTTTATTTATTATGATTATTTTTTAATTTGACCAGAGAGAGAGAGGGAAAGTGAGAAAGCAAGCTGCCAGGTCCAGGATTCAAACCTCAGTTAACCATGTGGGAATCCAGCACCCCAGCCACTACACCACCTGTTGACCCAAAAAAAAAACAACAAGAAATCACCCCCCAGGGGGAATGGCCACACCGCAGTCCCTTCTTCTCCATTGTCCTCTTGGGTTCTTGGGCATGCACTCACACGTGTCTGGCGTGAGTAAGTTTTAAGTCACGGGGTCTGGGACTCAAACCATGATCAACTATGTGGGAGTCCAATGATGTAATCACGATGCCATCTGCTGGCCCCGATCCCTCTCTTTTTTCCGTTTCTTTTTGGCAAAAGCACACACCCTGTGGGGTAGAGGGGAGGAAGTGGTAATCATTAAAGAGTTAGAAGTAGTGAGGTGACATTTTCTCATGGAGAATTGTAACAGAGGAGGAAAGCAGAGTAGAGGGTGAGCTGAAGCAAAGATTGTCTGGGTGAAGGTGAGATAGCACAGGGGCTTCGACTGGCTTATTTGCAGTGAGCTCGAAGAAAAAAAGTTGGAGATTCTAGAGATATTTTGGAGGTCAAATTTACTGAACTTGGTGATGGATCAGATTTGAGGCTGGGAGGAAAGAAAGAGAAGGTCGTTCCAGGGGTCCTGGGCCATGCCGGTGACTTCAGTAAGTGGTCCGGCTGGGACTCCCATGATCCATTAATGCCAGCTCCACTTCTCACCACGCATACCTGGCATTGCTGTTATTCTCACATCACTGTTCAAATAACAGGGAAGCACAAATGTCTGTTTCCACCTCATGCTCAGGTTTCTGAGTCTGTAAGAACTGTGTAACTGAGAAAGTTCCAGAACCCCTCGGAAGGTTCACCGGATGAAGGATGATAATACCTACCTCATAGGATTGTGGAAAGTTTGCAGACCCCTGGAAGTGAGTGGCAGTACAGACTGCAGTAGAAGAAGGCCGGGTGGTGACACAGCAGTAATGCCGTGCTCTGCAAGGCTGACCGCATGAGAGGGTTCCAGATACTTCCCTTACCATGCTACGTACTTGTGCGTCCATGATCCAAGGCTGGCTGGGACTGGGGTGGACCATGGCATGAGGACCCTGTTGAGGGTCTCTCTTGCTTATAGAATAAAGGAACAAACTTTAAAAAGAAAAGACAAATGCAGGAAGATGGAAATTACCTCTCCTCTTTTGTATCCTGCTTCTTGTATATCAGACATCTTGGAAATCTACTAACTGACTCACTGTTATGGTTAAGTTTTTGTTTTTGTTTTTACTATTTTTTTAAATAATTATTTTATTTAACTTTATTTATTTAAATTTGACCAGAGAGGGACAGAGAAAGAGAGAGGGAGAGGGAGAGGGAGAGGGAGAGAGAGAGACAGAGAGAGAGAGAGAGAGAGAGAGAGAGAGAGAAAGTGAGAAAGCAAGATGCCTGGTCCAGGATTCGAACCGTGTTGGCCATGTGGGAGTCCAGTGCCGCCATCCACAACACCACCTACGGTCCCATTAGAGAGAGATTTGTTTTCTATAAGGCACGTGCACTTGCCAAAGAGACAGAGAAACAGAAAGTGAGAAATCACCCCCCAGGGGGATGGCTACACCACAATCTCTTCTCTTTTATTCTCCTCTAGGATCCTGGGCACATATGCATATGTGCCTAGTGTGATTTTCAAGTCACTGGATCTGGAACTTGAACTGCAGTCAGCCATGTGGGAGTCCAGTGACGTAACCACTACTCCATCTGCTGGCACCAAGTATTTTTTTAATAAGAATTATTCATTTTATTTTATTTAGTAGTATTATCATTTTAAAATTTGCTTCAGGGTACATATGCTCACCAGAGGGAGACAGAGAGAGAGGGAGAGAGAGAGAGAGAGAGGGAGACAGAGAAAGAGAGAGAGAAAGTGAGAAAGCAACCTGCCAGGTCTGGGACTTGAACCACAGTCAGCCATGTGGGAGTCTAGCACCCCAACCACCACACCACCTCCTGATTCCTACAGTTAAGTTTTTAATTCCACACTTAATTTGTCAGATTTTTGTACAAAGGTTTCCCAGTCACTTATCATATTAGAAGTATGTACCTGTGGTCAATTAGGCAATAATTCTGCTTACAGTGTTAAGAGAACACCACTTCCCTAAAGTGTAGCTACCTTAAAAAAAAAAAAAAAGTTCATACTCAGTATGCCACTGACTTCAGCTTCATATGTTAAAGATTTAATAAATGAAAAAGACCAAACACCTAATATCTCAAGTGTAAAGACATAATCGTGTTTCAGAACTAGAATGTGATGTTCTGAAGGGCTTTCCCACAGAGGAAGGTCCCCAGCTCAAGTCTAAAGACCTCCCTGAGTACAATGGGCATATGCTTGGCCATGATCTGGCGTTGGCTAAAGGTTGAGGGTGGATTGTGGCATGCAGAAACTGCTGGGATGCTGTCTCTGTCTCTCTCTATCTCACTCATGAAAAAAATAAACCTGGGAACCAGCAGTTAGCGTAATGGCTATGTCACTGCACTCCCACGTAGTCGACCGTGGTTCGCATCCAGGACCCGGTGGCTTAGAACTCACGCCGGGCACGTGTGCGTGCGTGCCCAAGATCCCGAGAGGAGAATGGAGGAGAAGGGATTGTGGCGTGACCATCCCCCCCGGGGGGTGATTTCTCGCTTTCTGTCTTTATGTCTCTCTCTGTCTGTCTGGTGAGTGCACGCGCCCTATAGCAAAAACCTCTCCAAAATAAATAAATAAATAAATAAATAAAAAATAATAAAATAAAAACCTTAAAAAAATTTAAAGAATAGTTTCTCAAGTTATTAATTCTACTTATACTCATAAAATCTGTCTTAAAGAGGAAACAGTATGTAAACTAGAAAAGTGTCTGTGATTTTTTCAGGAAAAAAATGTACACAACAGAGAACTCTGTTTTGCCCGTGTCACGCATCTTAAAGGAAAGTTCTACTCTTCCTTTGTGTCTCGACTTTACTATGATGAAAAGTTATATAAAAGGACAGAATCATTCTTCTGCCATGTATGGGGTAGAATACATAGATTTTCTATTATTCAACAGTAATATATAAATAAACATTAATATACTGTGTTGTTTTTATTAACTCTGCAAACATTTCCTCCTACGAACCTGGACTGTTTCCTTATATTTTTAAGATTATTTTTTTAGAGAATTACTTCAGAGAATATTTCTTTGTCTTATAAGTCCCACATTTTTATTTGTTTTTTTAAACTTTTTTTATTGCCAGAGAGTGTATGTGATTGCCAGAAAAAGAGCAACACCCACAATGGTATGGGGTCATATTGCAATCCCTTCTCCTCCATTTTTACTGCCTGACAGGGCTTTGGGCATGCACTCAAGTTTTTCTAACCTCCAGGCCAAGATTTGAACCACAGTTACCCATGTGGGATCCAGCTCCCCTAATCACTGCACCACAGGGCACATACCCACCACATTTTTGTTTGTTCTACAAATTAAAACCTAAATTAGGAGCCCAGCAGATGGGGTGGTGATTACATCTCTGGACTTCCACATGGCTGACTGCAGCTCGAATTCCAGACCCAGTGGCTTGAAACTCATGCTGGATGTGTGTGCATGTGTGCCTAAGAGGCTGAGAGGAGAATGGAGAAGGGATTGCACATGGCCATCCCCCTGGGGGGTGATTTCTCACTTTCTCTCTCATTGTGTCTGTCTGTCTCCATCTGGTGAGCACACGTACCCTAAAGCAAAGCCTCTTAAGAATAAAAAAAAATAAAATAAAATAAAGACATTAGAATGCTTTAATAAAATATGCATTCTTTTATAAAGGTGGTGAAATTTAAAGTCAAAGTATAAATCACTCTGCAT
>NW_006160010.1:1416427-1446493 GCF_000334495.1 Tupaia belangeri chinensis
GTGTAGTTGCAAAATGACATAGAGAAAATCAAAATTGGGAGTTTGGGGTTTAGTTCTTTAATTCGAGGAAAACTAAGTTTTAGAATAGCTCTTGCCTCATATGCTTAAATTAAAAATATGTTTAAACCAGAGTTAGCAGGTAGCATGGTTGTGGAGGCACTGGAGTCCCATTTGGCTGACCGTGGTTCAAGTCCTGACCCAGGGACCTGAAAGTCACAACAAATAAGTCAATAAATATATTTTTAAATTATGATTAAACCAATGATGCAGTAAAATGTGGCATGCTGTTACACTCTTCAGGACATTAGATGGATGCACACACACAGAGTTCAGTTTTTATTGCCTTTCCCAAAACATGCCTGTCATCCCTTCTAACTATAGCCGTGTGCTTTGTTCCAAGTTAATGGCCTATAAAAATGTGCAGTGACATACCTTTATATCCTTACTTACTTGCAGTCTGAGTCGTGGGAGCAGCTGCCCAAGAGAGCACCTCCACTGGATTCTTCCAAAATTCCTGAGAAGACTTACAAGGGAAATGGCATGGATATTACAAATAGACTCATTTAGTCAAGAGTAAACTCTTAAAGCATAGAAGTAGTTCATATAGGGGTTCTGGTTTTTCTTGTCCAATTTTCTTTATTTAGAGAGAGATTTTTTTCCTATAGAGAACATGCTGTTAACTGAGAGACAGAGAGAAAGTGAGAAATCACCTCCCAGAGGGGATGGCCATACCACAATCCCTTCTCTTCCATTCTCCTCTCGGGATTTTGGGCATGCACACACACACACACACAGTGTGAGTTTCAAGCCTCTGGGCCAAGGACTTGAACAACGGTCAGTCATGTGGGTCAAGTCCAGTGCCTAAACTACTATCCCACCTGCTGGCCCTTTTGCCTTCATTTTTCTAGGCTTCAAGTAATGCAGATTATTTAGACTTCACGTATTTACTCATTTTCTCAATAAGTACTTATGAAGAACTTGCTCTGCAGAGCACTGCTAGCCTTACAAGAGTGAAGGAATCCAGTTGTCTTGGTTTAAGAAGTTGATGAACTGTGGTGTGATTCGGAAGACCAACTACAACCTGGCAGTTAGCATAGAGCATAAGGGCTATAAAAGGGGGGTGTATAGGACACACTAGTGGTGTAACACCGTATAGAGTGGTGGGTGACCAAAGAGACATAGCGTGGCACTTACCTATAATCTCAGCAGCTTGGGAAGCTGAGACAGAAGGATCATGACTCTGAAAGACCCTGTCATTTTTTTTTTTTTTTGAAAGATTTTCGCTATAGGGCGCGTGCACTCGCCAGACAGACAGAGAGAGACAGAGAGACAGAAAGTGAGAAATCACCCCCCAGGGGGGATAGTCACGCCGCAATCCCTTCTCCTCCATTCTCCTCTCAGGATCTTGGGCACGCACGCACGTTTTAAGCCACCGGGTTCGGGACGCAAACCGCGGTCGACTACGTGGGAGTCCAGTGACATAGCCATTACGCTAACTGCTGGTTCCCAACCCAAACATTTTTCATTTCAAAAATAAAAGTAAACCCTATCAATGAAACAAAAGAGCTACCAATGCCTTGTGGACGAACATCAAGAATTATATTTAGAATCACATTTAATGCAGAACAACACTTTGCTTTAAATCCTCTACCAGTTCTGGGATAGAAGTGATTCTTAGGTAAAATATTCAACCATGAAAGTTCCACTTGGCCTTATAATGTTTCATTATTTCATGGAAGGCAGTTTTGTGGTAGGCTATCTCAACTGGTAAGGAAGTGTTGTACGAAGAAAATAAATCAACCAGGCAAAGGATGAGATGAACTTACGTGAATTCTTTTAGCAGTGCAAGCAACAATATCACCTTGTCTTTCTCAAATAGTTATAAAGCTTACAAATATATTATCTTGTATTTATTTTACTTGAGTCTCATACAAATCTGTTGATATAGACCAGCCAGTAGTGTGGTTGTTGAGGCAACTGGATCCCACATGGCCAACTTCATAGTTCAAGTCCTAGACCCGGCAGCTTGAAAAATACTCCAGACAATACACATGCATGCCCGAAATCCCGGGAGGAGAATGGAGGAGAAAGGATTGCTGTGGCCGTCTCCTCTTGGGGGTGCTTCCTCTCAAGCACACATGCCCTATAGCAAAAACCTAAAAAAAAAATCCAGTGAGCTAATTGTTATTCATATTCCCATTTTATAGATGAAAACCTGAGGTTCACATAAAGTATAGTTTAATATAATAATATTTAGCAAACAGAAGAGCTTTTTCATGCCCTAGATATCTGACTTTAAATCCCTTTCTTTCTAAGAGACTATTATTTATAAGGAAGAAAATTAAGGTTAAGGCTAGGCTAAAATTCATATTTAGATTTATTGTTACATGATTAAGTATAAGAATTGATCACTTTTTCCATGTAACATAGAAGATAGTGAATAGTGTCTTTGAATGCCAAGTATAATATAATACTCATTTTGCTGACTTTTATACTTGTTTTGCTCTAAGGAAAAGGAATGTTCTATTTAAACTATATTTTCTAAAATAAATTGATTTGATATTATGGTAATTTAAAATGCATCATTAGAAATTTTATCATTTAGTACCAATACAATACATAGGAAACTTTAGTTCTGAAAAGTTGGCTATGGAATAGATACATGAAATGAAATCTTGTTTCCCCTTTGCCTTTCATCACAAGATGGGGTGATACAGGCCCACATATGAAACCTACCTACTCTTGATGAAGTTGAATTTTTTTTTTTTTCTGAAAGAAAATCAAGAGATGTGAACCTGCATCAGTGAAGGCATTCGAGTCCACAGGACTTAATCGTATTCATGTGTCTCATTTTTTTTTTTTAAGGTTTTTGCTATAGGGCATGTGTGCTCTCCATAGAAACAGAGAGAAGGGGAAAGTGAAAAATCATCCCCTAGGGGAATGGTCACACTACAATCCCTTCTCCATTCTCCTCTTGGGATTTTTGGGCACGCATGCACATGTGTCCAGCATGATTTTTCAAGTTACTGATCAGGACTCAAACCATGGTCAGCCATGTGGGAGTCCAGTGCCTTAACTGCCATGCCACCTTTGGCCCTATTTTTAACTCTAGTATAAGCTCTTTGAACTAGGTACCATATCTCTTACATCATTTTATGAATCACAGAATTCTCCATATGTATAGTATACACTCAAAAGCTTTTCATGGGACCAGTAGTTAGTGTAATGGCTATATCGCTGGCCAGTGGCTCAAATTCACACCAGGCATGTGAGTGTGTGTTCCCAAGATCCCGAGAAGAGAATCGAGAAGGGATTGCAGCATGGCCATTCCTCCCAGGGGGGCGTGATTTCTCACTTTCTGTCTCTCTGTCTTTCTGGTGAGCACATGTGCCCTATAGAAAAAACCTCTACCCCGCCCCCCCCCAAAAAAAATTCAAGAATGGTATGCAATATTTGTTGAAGAAAGATACAGTATTGGGTCATCAGAAAAGTCATGACATATTTTTACTGTCTTTCTATGCAAAAATGTGTCATGACTTTTCTGATGAACCAGTATTTGGAAGAATGCCACTAAATTTAAGTAATGCCTTTATTGGACCCATCATCTACTTCACTGATTTCCCTTTCAAGCAGTGGGGTGAGGTTCATGGAGCAGAGGAGTTCTTAACAGACCTCCAAGTGTTGGACCCCAGCAGTGGACATGAAACTCTCTGGAGGCAGGATCAAGCCTGTCCTGTTCACTGTCTGCATGGAACCTACAGGTAGACACTCAGTATTGACTCAAAGAAAGTATCTAAGCAACTTGGGAGAGCATTTGAATTGCAGACAACCTACAAGAAAGCTGGATAGAATTTAGGTTTTTATAAGGATGAAGTTGATAGTTTTTCGGTGTTGAATAGGACAGCTTCTACAATGCTGGGCCCTTGGTGAGCAATTGCTCATTTGCCATAAAACTTCCTATTGTCATTGGTTGAGTAAAAGGAGGTACTGTTACTAAAAATGCTGAGACAACAAGCTAAACCCAGAATCCCAAGCAAACCAGCGATTGCCCAACTGTAAATCCAACCTTCAGCTCTTATTCCAAGGAAGTGCTTACATAGAAAAACATGTCTTGACATAATTAATGGGTTGGGAAAAAGAAAAAAAAAAAAAAACCTTCTGTAGAAATTGTAGTTTTAGGAAAGTATATTGAGTGTTTTTTTCTGAGTATTAAGATTTGGTATAAATTTGTTTGGCTCCTCTCTCTCTTTTGTTCCCCTTCCATAGGAGTTTGGTTTGCTTTTAAATTGTACTCTTTGAATCATGGTAGAGCACATGCATATGCATATTGGAGAGAAAGAGAGGCGCCTCCTCCTCAGTCTGGCCATGCCATGACTGTCTCCCTGCAGTCCTCTAGCCCGTGAAATTTGGGGTACTCAGGCACATGCCCAGAGTGTTGCAGGTGACCAGACTGGGGATTTGAACCGCAGTCCCCATGTGGTATCTTGCTTCTCTTAAGCAGAGTATTACTGTTGTACTGCAAAGCCAGCTCAAGCCTTTACTTTTTAAAATTAAAATAGCTATACTTTTTTTTTTTAATATTTGTAGTAAATCGATTATTTTAGGGGCTGGCGGGTGGTGGCATGGTTGTTAAGGCACTGGGCACTTCCAAATGGCTGACCGTGATTTGAATCCCAGACCTGGTGGCTTGCTTTCTCACTCACGCTACCTCCTGTCTCTCCCTGGTGAGCATGTGTGCCTTCTAGCAAATTAAAAAATAATAATCTTAATAAATAAAATTAAATAAATAATTCTTTTTAAAAATACCTTACCTTTAAAACTTGGATTCCAAACCTCTTTCTGTATTATTTAGTCTCATGTCAGTCCTGTTGACCTCCCTCTCATCTTCTCTACCCCTCAAGCCTACCACCCAACTTGATTTGTGCTTTGAAAAATTTTTCTAATCTTGGAACTCTCTTGGTTAGTGAAGTGAGAAGGGAGTCTGTATCTTGTTGCTGACAAATAAAACCCTCAAATTTGCGGTCTTCTGTCTTCTCAGAAATAGTCTAGCTACTGATAAATAGTATCACAACTGATTAGTCCTCCATGCTCAGAAACTTCACAGAAGTCTCAAGAGCAGTGAGAGTCTCAGAGAAGCACTGTAGAATGAGGCTGTGAAAGAAAGACAAGAGAACAGGGATGATATCATTGCACTAAGATTACTGAAGCATGACCTAGTAATTATCTTTTGATTCATGAGTATTTATCACAAAGAAAGAAGACTGTGACTAAATGTTTCTCAAGCCTGTAAGTGACAAACAGAAAAATATGTCTTTAAGTTGCAAATAGAGACCCTTGTTACATAAAAGAAAGAATATCTTGTCTTTATATTGGATTGATGATTAAATCTATAGAATCGTTGTTTCTATGACTTAGAAAATTTAGAGTAGACATCTTTCTAGACCTTGAAAGTGAATGACTGCTGGCAGCCCAGATATTTAGTTATAGGCCTGCTTGAAGCTGCAGACTTCTTTAATTGACTACTAGTTCTGAAAAGATAGTAAAATAAATAAGGAATTACAGCAGAACTTGGCATAATGCACAGAAAATACTAGGTAATATCTTATCCCATCCAAATATTTTTAAAAAGCATTTGAGTAACAGTTGTTCCATAGATGTCTAAGTATTTCACTTGGGCTGGCTAACCAACAGCTATGAAAGTGAACTCACTCATTTCCTTTCTCTATATTTAAAGCACGGGTTTGTATGTGGACTCTTATTATAAATAAGACCATTTTTAAAAGCAGCTTTACTGATTCATGACTTGACAACAAAAGATGTGATATTCTGTGTAAGAAAGGCAACTTTAAATGTAAAAAAATAAGAATAGATTAATGAAATGAAGCAATTAAAGATGAAATTTCTCTTTGTCTCAACTTGAAAGCAACAGAAGCTGGACACAAATGCAGAAATACTGTACTTGCCTTTTCAGTTTTGTAATTGGCATGGAATTCATTGTCTTTGGTGATAAAAGATAGCAGGGCAGAGGCCTGAGAGCAGTTCCAAGCCACTGGGGAGGGGAGGGGGTGAGAGCAGAAGGTGGTGGGAGGGGCTTAAGAAAGAAATATTTAACAGACATAAGAGTGTAAACTTCACCAATAAAAATTATATGGCTCACATGGATCTTGAACTTGAGCTGTGAAATATTGCTTTCAGGGTCTTAAGATGAAGATTTTCTGCTGAGACTTCTTCTTCCTCCACACTGTTTTCTTTTCTTTTTTTTTTTCTTTTGGAGAGATTTTTTGCTATAGGGCACATGCGCTCATCAGAAAGACAGAGAAAGACAGAAAGTGAGAAATCATTCCCCAGGGGGGATAGCCACGCTGTAATCCCTTCTCCTCCATTCTCCTCTCAAGATCTTGGGCACACACACACACACACGCCAGGCATGAGTTTAAGCCACTGGGTCTGGGACTTGAACTGTGGTCGACTACATGGGAGTTCAGCGACATAGCCATTACGCCAACTGCTGGTCTCGTCCCTCCACACTTATTTCTAGTGGATAGTGCTTTTTGTTTGCTTTTCTCCATTTCTCTCTGTCTCTCTCTCTGTCTCATTGTGTCTTTTAACTTAAAAAAAAAATTTAAGATAAAATATTCTCTGGGCTCTCAAGCCTCTTTATTGTGCTAATTGCACCTCTCCCAATTCTGTTTAGGAAACGCACAAATCCAGGCCCATCCTCACATTGATCCTGAACTTCAGATGTGAAATATTGCTTTATTTAATTGTTTTCCATTTTTACTTTTAAAAATTAAAATCTAAAGATTTTTAAGTATCTTTTTCCTTCTTTTTATTTTATATTTTCCTCTTCTTTCCTCTTCTCTAATTCTTTCCTTTTTCTTTATCTTTACTCATTGGCTGCTCAGCCTCTATGCACTAGGTGTCTAGATAGGTCCAAGTGAACTGATCTAAACATCTGAATACAATTAGGGCCAGAATATTCCTCTCTTCCCACTGATTCTGTTGCACAAAGAGTGAAAACAGAACAGAAGAGATTGCAGATCACCTCGTCCTGCATGCCTTTGAACTCTCAGATTGAACTTCAAGAATTAAGAAACGAACCATCCATCAGATGACTAGAAATCACCACAGAGCCGCAAGAAATATGGGAAAACAAGAAAGTACCTCTCCTCCGAGGGAAAATAGTAACTCCTCTTCATCCTCAGGCAGTACAATGAAACTCATGGAAATGTCAGACAAATAATTTTCATAGTGACAAAGCTCACAGAGATCAAAGAAAAGAGAGACAATGAACTGCCAAAGAGGCAGGACAAAGGAGCTGATGAGTTCCAGGGGGTGAGGAAATTCTTGCAAGACCTTAAAGAGGAAATTCACACTATAAAAAAGAATCAAATGGACCTGTTACACATGTAGGCTATAATACAGGAAGTCAAAACCTCCCTTGAAAGTACTAAAAGCAGACTAACACATACAGAAAATTGAATCTCAGATGTAGAAGATAGAATCACTAGCCTAGAAAAATCCATCACAAAGACTGAGAAAGTTGCCCCCCAAAATGAGAATAATATACATGAAATACTAGATACCATCAGCCATCCAAACATCCAGATAATTGGCATCCCAGAATAAGAAGAGAGTCATAAGGGCATTAACAATCTATTCCATGAAATCCTGGGAGAAAACTTTCCAAACCTAGAGAGGCATTCAGAGATCCAGTTCTAAGAAATACAAAGGACCCCCAATAGAATCAACCCAAGAATATCTTCTCCAAGACACATTATAGCAAGATTGACCAAAACCACAGACAAAGACAGGATACTAAGACTGGCAAGAGAGAAACGTCAAGTTACCTACAAAGGATATCCCATCAGGCTGACAGTGAACCTCTCATCCGAAACAATGCGAGTGAGAAAGAATGGGAAAATGCATTCAAAGTGTTGAGTGAAAAAAACAATTTCAACCAAGAATACTATATCTGGCAAGATTATCCTTCATATGGGAAGAGAAGACAAGAACATTATTAGATAAATAAAACCTGAAAGAATTTACCAACACCAGACCACCTCTCCAAGAAGTTCTGCAGGGAGTGCTATACCAGGAAAATTAAATACAGTCACACAGAAAGAAGAGTTCAAAAACTAAGAAAATAGCCAACTTAATCGTAGGGACAAGTCTGGATTTGAATATTATACCCACAAATTTAATCAGGAAGATTGAACCACAACAGAAGATAAAGTACAGGATAGTGAACTGGTGAAACAGAATTTTTTGTAACTTTTGACTAAAATATTGCTGATTTTCTTCAAGGCTCTCTATTCCAGTTTTAAGGATTTTTGTCATGTCTTGAGCTGCCAATAGGTTCATATACCTACTATTTGAACAGAATCCTAACTTGTTTCCTGGCTTTAAGTTTTAACCATAGTTTCTTAGCATTTCTTTGATTTATTAAAGCTAAAACTGCTTTTCTTGAAATTAAAAAATATAGTAAAAAATTACCTAATTAATTACCATAGCATCAGCTAGGTGCTACCTTATAGTATATTCATTCTACTCAGAGTTTCACACCCAAAGTCAGACATGGATTCACAGATATGTATATGCCAGCTGAACTTGCTACTGAAAGGAGTTAGGAGTTATTTAAGAAATTTTGTGAATCAACAAAATGGGGGGGGGAGAAGGAATGGAAAACAACTGTGGGCACCTGAGACAGTGTGTGAAGAGGGTGGGAAATGGCATAGGGTGAGAAATACTGGGAAGTTTCACACCCAAAGTCAGACATGGATTCACAGATATGTATATGCCAGCTGAACTTGCTACTGAAAGGAGTTAGGAGTTATTTAAGAAATTTTGTGAATCAACAAAATGGGGGGGGGAGAAGGAATGGAAAACAACTGTGGGCACCTGAGACAGTGTGTGAAGAGGGTGGGAAATGGCATAGGGTGAGAAATACTGGGAAAAAATACACATACATATATATATATATATATGAAACTAGAAATGGAAAATTATTGACAATAGCATGTATGAATAAGCCACTATGCAGTATATTCTGTATGGTAAATCACATTTTGTATGCTGTGACAATGCTCAGTGAATGAATGTAAACTAATTAATAAAAATAAAAAATTAAAATTTTAAAAAAATAGGGAGGATGAGAAAGCAAGCTGCCAGGTCAGGGATTTGAACCATGGTCAGCCATGTGGGAGTCCAGGATCCTTAACCACCATGCAACCTGCTGGCCCCCACAATTTATTATTGTAATAGAATTTACTTAGAAATGTTTACAAAACTGTGTTTTAAAAATATTAAGAATGCATTTTTTACTTGCTTAATTTTTTTAAGTACATGCAAGCTTACTTGAGAGAGGGGAAAAAAAAGAAAATGATATGTATGATCTCCTTGATGTGATTGTCATATATCGCATGTGTCCTTTGAAAAAACATGTTGCGTGTGATAGAAATGCACAATTAAATGTGAATAAGAAATCCTATTTTTAGGAGCCAGCAGGTGGCGTGGTGGTTAGGGGTGCTGGACTCCCACATGCCTGATGGCAGTCTGAGTCCTGGACCTGGTTGGTTTGCTTTCTCATGTTCTCTTTTTCTTTCTCTGTCCCTCTCAAATTAAATAAATAAAGCTAAATAAAATAATTATTTTTAAAAACTCCTATTAAAAAGAGAAATTATATTTTTTTAAAAATGGATAAAAGACCTAAATAGACATTTCTTAAAGGAAAAAACAGAGAGAGAGAAGTCACAGAAACTTTCCAAGGGTATCTGCCAAAGTGTTAGCAGGAAGAGAAAGACTTTTTTTTTTTTTTTTTCTTCTTGTGCCATAGGGCATATGCATTCACCAGAATAAGACTGTGAGAAAGTGAGAAATCACCCCCTGGAGGATGACCATGTCGCAATCCCTTCTCCTCCATTCTCCTCCTGGGATTTTGGACATGCAGGCACACATGCCTTGCGTGAGTTTCAGGCTGCCAGGTCTGGAACTCAAGCCACATTCAGCCATGTGGGCAACCAACACCTTAATCACTACGCCACTTGCTGGCCCCAAGAAGGCCCTTTAGGAAGTAGCCACAAAAAGGAGCAGTAGCACAATGCAAACCTAGCCTCAACAGGAATACCAGAAACAGTCAGGAGGCCACCTGAGGGCTCAGCCCAGAGCACCCCCACCACCAGAGATGCCAGTCCAGGAGAGCAGAAACCCGACTGAGAGCAGAGGCTTTGCTCTGCACTGAGAAATCTTGGCAGGTGTGATAAATGACGTAGACTGACTAAGCTAAAACAAAGTTTTATTCAACAATTGATGACTTACCTTGCTGCAGTTGTGAGAGATTAGAGGACTAAAACCAACACAGCTCCAGGTCTGTCCCCACTCATCCCTTCCTACTCTCTTGCACTGATGCAATTTTCAAATAATGGTCTCTTATTCGGGAGACCAGCAGTTGGCGTAATGGCTTTGTTACTGGATTCCCAGGTGTCCACTGCAGTTCAAGTCCTGGACCTGGTGGCTTCAACTCACGCCAGGCGCGTGTGCATGTGTGCCCAAGATCCTGAGAGGAGAATGGAGGAGAAGGGATAGAGGCGTGGTCACAATAACAGTGAACCAAGCATGGTCTCTTACTTTCTAAGAGGTTATAGTTTAATGAAAGCTATTCTTTAGTTTCTTTAGTCACAAATTTGTACCTTCTGAGCTGAAGAAGCCTAACTTAAACAGAGATTTGGGGACCAGCAGTTAGCGTAATGGCTATGTCGCTGGACTCCCATATAGTCGACCGCGGTTCGCGTCTCGGACCCGGTGGCTTAAAACTCACATCGGGTGCATGTGCGTGCATGCCCAAGATTCTGAGAGGAGAATGGAGGAGAAGGGATTGTGGCGTGTCCATCCCCCGTGGGGGGTGATTTCTCGCTTTCTGTCTCTCTGTCTGTCTGGCGAGCGCACGCACCCTATAGCAAAAACCTCCCAAAAGTAAAAAATAAATAAATAAAAACAGAGATTTTATTCCTCTGAGTCGCTGAAGGAGGTGAAGACTCAGGGCTTCACATTGATTTGGAAAACTTATCTGAAATCCGATGGTATCCTTCAACCCAGAGCTGGGAAACCTTGGAAAACTTGAAGAAAGATCTCAGAGTGTAAATCCCAGCATGGTCACCTCCTTGTTGTAACCACGTCTCCCTTGCCACTACTCGATTAAATCTGTGACATGGTACTATTTTACAATTTCTCATCTCACCTAGAACTGATAAAAAGGATGAAAAGAAGCAGCCAGGATCTTCTATACTTACTTTACTTCCTGGTGATACTAAGCGCATTTAGGAACCCCTTTCAACTACTGTGACCGTGTCTCTCTCACTGTTGGCTAGCCAGTTGAAATTCCTGAATCAATAGAAACACAGAGTTGGTCACAGTGAGTATGGTCCATCCCAATACAATTTAAAGGCTTTTGAAAAGCATTTTCCACGATGATGGTAGGAGGAGATACAGCAAAATAATAAACACAACCAAGCGCAGAAAGAATCCTGTGCCCGCAAGCCTTCCCCAGGTAAAGAACAGGAAAAACAGATGGAATCACAGTGACCCTGTTGTTTTGTAGGTTATAGTTGTATCTGTAAGCAGCTGAGAGTAGGAAACAAATATATCCTTGCATCTCAGCACCTGGAGGTGGTGCATGTAGTGGGTGATCAGCAGTAGTGGGTTGAATAGTGGAGGTTCTGGATTCTCTTAAAATTCTTTTACTGACCAGTGTGCAGAAGAGAGCCCAAGATTGAACATGCAGCCTTTGAAGCAGGGACTTGTTTTTCCTCTGAAGTCAGAAACCTGCACAACTGAGTACTTTGTATAATGAAGGTTCTTTTTCTGTATTCACCCAGGCGGGGCTAGACAGTCAGATGACATGCAATCTGCATTTAAACATTCTTTCCTTTCCACTTTAACAGTGTTTGTGTTTCCTGGGCACCTCCAAAAGACTCAAAATATTTACCATATATTTCTGTGCATTTAGGAAAAAGAAAGAAGAACACATGCAGTTTTTTAACATGCAAGTTATTTTCGGCAGGCAGTTCCTTTTCTGCAACACAAAGGCTTGATGTAAAAACAAGCAAGGGAGAATGTGCTGTTTTAACAAATTTATCTCCTTAGAGATAGATTCTCAAACATGGGTTTTATTTCCTGATCTAGCTTTTACCCTATCGCTTCACAACACTTACAGAAATCCTGAAATAAATCAGTGGCATTTGCGCAGTTTTTAAGGCTGACAGTTTAATTTTTTTCCTGTTTTGTCTATCACCAGGGCCAATGTCATTAGGTCATACCCATGTGAAAAGTTAGTTGGTCAAGAGAAACTCCAAATATATATGAGCTTTTTCAGGAAGATTTATTTCTACCGATGTTAATAGTATCATTTGCATAGAAAATTAATTCAATTAACTTACATAATTTAGAATGTTAATGTTGTTTCCCAAAATCCTAACAACCTAATTCAAGGGGAAATACATTCTATTTACCTTCATCTCGTGGTTAGAACAATTGCATTTTAAAATATTTTTAGCAGATAAACCATTGACCTTAAAACATAGCTTTTATTTGTACAGACTAGATGCCAGCCCAAGGAAAGATCATTCCAGGAGGAAGAAGAAAAATGTCTAAAAAGGCCTAAATTATAACAGAAATGTGAGCAGAGGGGAGCTATTCAGTAGCAATGCTCTGGCAAGGTTTTTGTTTGTTTGTTTGTTTGTTTGTTTCTGTTATAGGACACGTGCACTTGCCAGAAAGATGGAGAAAGACAGAGAGACAGAAAGCAAGAAATCATCCCCTCCCCCGGGGGGGGGATGGCCATGCCGCAATCCCTTCTCCTCCATTCTCCTCTCAGGATCTTGGGCACGCACGCACACGCGCCCAGCGTGAGTTTAAGCCACTGGGTCTGGGACTTTAACCGCGGTCGACTACATGAGAGTTCAGTGACGTAGCCATCCATTACGCTAACTGCTGGTCCCAGTCGCAATGCTCTGGAAAGCTGGCACACATGGGAAAGGCCTAAGTTTGCATCTGGAGACTCTCTGAACCCTCCAGGTATGCACATGCCATGACCTAGGACTGCCTGAGGCTAAGGTAGTTTGTGGCATCAAGAGCCTGTTGGGGTGTCTTGTCTCTCTCTGGTTTTTTCTCAGAAGAAAGAAAAAGAAAGTAATGGAAGCTGAGATAAAACTCTAGCATACATACTTTGCAGACTGTCTCTTACTTATTGATTTGTTTATTTATTGAGAGATGTTTGCTGTAAGGGACATACATTCACCATATGTGAGACAGAGAGAGGGGAAAGTGAAAAATATCACCCGTAGGGGGCATGGCCACACTGCAATTCCTTCTCTTCCATTCTCCTCTAAGGATTTCGGCCATGTGTGCACATATGCCCGGGCTGAGTTTCAAGTGGCCAGGTCCAGGACTTGAACCTGTGGTCAGTCACATGAGAGTCCAGTGCCTCAACCACTACACTACCTGTTGGTCCCTCTAATTTTATTTTGTAGAAAAGTTATTTATAATCCTTAGGTCTTGAGTATTTCCCAATAAACCTTTTACTAATGTACTAACAAATACCAGTTCCAGGCCCACAAGTATACTATTGCTTCGGCACGCCTAGAAATGTTAGGAAACATGGGGAATAACAGATTTCACAGGAAGAGACTTATTTACATTTTCTGAGAAATCTGGATATTAATGATCTCTTCTTTAATAAACTGAGAGTCTTGCTTTTATTCTGTGTATTAATTTAAGAAGTTTAGTAACTTAGGAGATTCTGTTTACCTCCAAAACTTAAACACCATGATGAACAGATACAAAAGGCTCAATTTAACATTTTACTGGCTGAATGTAAAGGTCAAAATTACCAAGCGTTATAGAAGAACCATTAGACATGTACAGTAGATCCCTTGTAGAAGTCATGAAGGAGAGCAGTGTAGGCAATGCCCGGAAGACAAATACAAAATTCGAGTTACTATCTATGACGGAAGCAGAGCAATTGTCCAGAGCTTGGCTGGGTTGCCAAAGAATTGAAAGGGCAAGCAGCTCTTTAAGAATGTGCAAGATAGCATGATTGTGCTCATGCAACTTTTGCTGAAAAGCAAAGCATGTTAAATACTAAGTGATCCACAGAATTCCTAGTCCCCACCCAGTGATTCTATTTTCAAATGAGCTAAGTGGGTGAGATAGAAGTCCGGAGACCTGGTTAATGCTGCCGTTCGTGAATCCACAACGTGAATGGAGCATTAGTATGAGGCCTCACTTGAACCATTTTGCTAAGAAAAAAAGGTGAGAACAAGTGAGATAGATAGGAAAAGATGGTAATTTTCCAGAAGGCAAGAGATTTGCCTTCAAAACCAAATGTACAGGGACCAGCAGTTAGCGTAATGGCTATGTCACTGGACTCCCACATAGTCGACCGCGGTTCGCATCCTGGACCCGGTAGCTTAAAACTCACGCCGGGCACGTGTGTGTGCATGCCCAAGATCCAGCGAGAGGAGAATGTAGGAGAAGGGATTGTGGTGTGGCCATCCCCCCTGGGGGGCGATTTCTCTCTTTCTATCTTTGTCTCTCTCTGTCTGGCAAGCACACGTGCCCTATAGCAAAAATCTCCCCCACCCCAAACAACAAATGTACATACTCAGATATGGTCCTGCAATTTTGGTTTCATGTATTAGCAGGACTAGGTTACAGGGTTACCAGTCTGAACCAAAAAAAAAAAAGGCCAGCAGTTGGCATGGAGGCTAAGGTAGCTGGATCCTACATACACATCGCAGCTCAAGTGCAGACCCAGCGGCTTGAAAACTGTGCCAGACACGTGTGCATGCGTGCCCCAAATCCCAGGAGAATGGAGGGACGGTATTGTGATGTGGACTCTTCCCCTGGGAGGTGATTCCTCATTTTCCCTCTTTCTCTATCTGTCTCTGTCTCTCTCTGGCAGGCACACACACCCTATAGGAAAACAAACAAATAAACAAACAAAAAAAAATATTTTTTTTAGACTTTGGTTTCCCTAAGTGACACTGAAGTAATATTTTTATAATATTCAGAACTTATAAGTGGCCTCTTGCTAGACTCCTAACAAGTTCTGTCATTTTCAGCTTTTGGTAGAATTCGGAGATGACATAGAGAGTCAAGCAGATCTGCTTTGCCTATGCCGTGCTTCTTGTTGTTTTGTTTTGTTTTATTAAACACTTTTGCCATAGGGCCTGTGCACTCACTGGAGACAGACTGAGAGAGACGCAGTAAGAAGCAAAGTGAAAAATGCCCCAGGGGGGATGGCCATGCTGTAACCCTTCTCCTCCATGGTCCTCCTGTGATTTTGGGCAGGCACGCACATGCATCCAGCGTGATTTTCAAGCCACCAGATCTGGGACTCACTGGACCATGTGGGAATCCAGAGACTTAAACACCATGCCACCTGCTGGCCCCCATGATCGTCCTTTAGCTGTGATAGAGGACCTACTGTGACATGTTGTGCTTTTCTTTTGCAGGGACTCTACGTTTTTGTGGTTTATTTCATTTTACATAACCAAACGTGTTGCCCGATGAAGGCCAGTTACACAGTGGAAATGAACGGGCATCCGGGACCCAGCACAGCTTTCTTCACTCCCGGGAGTGGGATGCCTCCTGCGGGAGGGGAGATGAGCAAGTCCACCCAGAATCTCATCAGCGCCATGGAAGAGGTGCCTCCGCTTCTCTCTGTGTGCCTTTCGCTGTCTCTCACTTTCTCTTTCTCTCTCGTCGGCCTTCTCAACTCCTAAACAGGACAAGATAGATGATACTATGTGACTTTTAGATCCTTTACCTGTTGGCACCCTCAGCCCGGCAGTCCTGATTTCTTTACGCCCGTTATCTGATTCTTTGCTTCCCTGTCCTGTGACCAGTAGTTTGCCCTGGGAAGTCAGATAAAGCATAATTGGCATCTCTTTCTTCAAAATTGTCCTAGTCTGACATGGTAGTGACTAAGTTTGACTAAGACATGGTTTTTTAAATGCAATTCCTCCTCTAAATACTCTTTCTTCATCCATCCCAACTCACTACTTTAATCCCAACACACCTCCCATGATGGGGGGGGGTTGGGAGGGTGAGGCCTAAAATTCCATTTCAATACCAGAAAATATTTTAGAACAAAGGCTCAAAACAGTGCTTTCGCAGCACAACTGGAAAATCCAGCCAGGATTTCCTCTGTAAAATCTCCCTCCCACTGCTGTCTGCATTCTGTCCACATCATTTTGATTTCCTGTGTCTGAATCACAGGGCCACCACCCTGTCAGTAACAGTGCCCACAGCCCTGGGGCCAAACCTACCTGAATGCACTTGGCCAGGAGAGGCAGAATGCAGGTCCCTGACGATTCCTGCAGAGCCCAAGAGGTGCTTGGCTACACCCCTTACACAGTGCATATCACTTGTTCTGTGTTAAGGAGCCAAGGGGAACAGTATCTGTGTTTGCATCCTGAAACATGGTCAGGAAATCAAGGTACGTTTATCTGAAAGGAAACAGTTTGTAGACACATAGATAGGTAGGTAGACAAATAGCCTACTTGACCAGAGATTTTTTTTTCCCCTCCAAGGCAATGTAGAAAATAATTTTATCCATTTTGGTTTTGACATTAAGGCAATGATCACAAATCAAGTACTACAGATAGATAGATATTTAATTCCAACATAAAATGTAACAGAAGCAGTTATTATCTAGTGACAGGAGAACAGAGGTTAGAAAGATAGCTGCCAGGGCTGAGGGTTGGGAGAAATGGGTGGACTTTGGTTAAAGGTACAAAATTTTACTTATAAGATGAATGATAAGTTCAAGTATAATAACCTTAAAGTAGGATATATCTTTAGTATCTTTAAATGGAAATCTAGTATCATTCTATATCCCCAAAGTTCTTAATACTGAATATTTTTATTATAGTTAGTACCCCAAAAAAGATTTTTTTAGGATCAATAATTTAGAAATGAATCTTAAATTTTTTTTGTCTAGATTCAAATCATCAAATACAATAGCCATTAACCACTTGTGCCTATTTAATTTAAAATAAAATTAAATAACATTAAAGAATCAGTTCATTACACACTGGGGCTACATCTTTTTAAAATTATTTAATTTTATTTATTATTTTATTATTATTATTATCATTTTAATTTGCTATAGGGCACATGCCCTCATCATGGAGAGACAGAGAGAGAAAGAGAGGGAAAATGAGAATGTAAGCCACCAGGTCTGGGACTCAAACCACAGTTATCCATTATGCAAGTCTAGTGCCTTAACCACCACACTACATCTTAAGTGCTTACCAGCCAGATCTGGTAGCTGCCTTACTGCAGAATGTCAGTATAAATGTTTATGTCATGCTAGCCCCGTAGCCTCGTGGTTAAGGGAGTCAGATCCCACAGGGTCGACTGTGGTTTATTCCTTGCCCTGGTGGCTTAAGAAAGCATGCCAGGCACACAGCCATGCATGCCCCAAGTCCCAGCAGGATGGAGAAGTGGAGGAGAAGGGCTTGCAGTGTGATCATGCCCTGTGAGGGGTGCTTTCTCTCTCTCTGTCTCTCTGTTGCTCTCTCTCGTGAGCAGACATGCCCTCTGGCAATCAAAAAGAATTGCTGTCTCATCAAAGAGTATCCTACTGGACAGTGTTGGTCTAGATGTTAAACTTCTTAATGAAAATTTTTTAAGGCTTACTTTCTCCTCTCATGATTATTTCTAAAGTCCGCAGTTTACTTTGCTCAGTATGAGGTGGGTCTGTCCCTGCAGTCTCTCGGGAAACCTTATGTTGTTAAGCGGCAGCTGCAAGGTCCAGTTCCTGGGCCTGAGCCATGACTTGAGCATTCATTTGGGCTGTTGCACAACAGCAGGGCCTAAAGTGTGCTCTGCATTCCTCGGAGGCTTAGAATTGGCCATGATCCAGCTGTCAGTGAGGGACTGTCAGACATTCTAAAGAGAACAGAAAGCATAGGAAGGGAAGGATTAAGGGGTTGTTTACCAGTAACCCCAGGGAAGTGAATACATTTAATCTTATCAGAGTAGAACTACCATTTAAATCATGTGATCTAAAACAAGGAGGGGTTTAGAATGCTATGAAAGAACTCTTCTTGTCTCAAGTCAGTATGTCCTTAAAGATATCAACTATCTTTGAAATCTTGTGTGATATTTTAGGTTAAGAATGAAAAGGATCTCTTGCCAATTATCATTATTATTAATTTTAATTTGACCAGAGAGGGACAGAGAGTAGGGGGGGGAGAGAGAGAGAGAAAGCCACCAGGCCTGGGACTCGAACTGTGGTTGGCCATGTGGAATCCAGCACCCTTAACCACTAGGCCACCGGCTAGCCCTGCCAATTATTATTTCTAACAGAGTTTTCTTTGCATATATCTTTCAAAAAATATAATAACATGCATTTACTGGGTTTAAAAAAAAAACAGCTTCCTGGGGTTTTCCATGACCCAATGGCGATGTGCTGTTCAAGAGACGCTAAACTCCTCGTAGTGATCTTGGTTCAAATCTGCATCCTGATCACCTGACACACAGCAGGCAGGTGTGCAAATGCCCAAGAGCTGACTGGCAGATGGACTAGAGGAAGGGATCATGGTGTGACCAGACCCTGGGGGTGGTGTCTCTCTTTTTCTACCTCTCTCTCTCGCTCTCTGTCTCTCTCTCTCTTATATATGCACATGATCTGTCATGAGTAAAGAAATAACTTCTCCTTCCCCTTTCCCACGTGTGTCAGCATAGAAATCACAAGTGACTCTAGTCGAGAGATTGTTTGCAACCACCAGATTAGATTGACTTGAGGAAAGACATGGTTTTCTAAGGGACAAAGATGAAAATTAAAGTCTTAATTCGAAAACAAGCAGCCCTTTCACAAAGTTTTCGTAAGGAGATTCAGAGACAAATTACTCATACGGGTTTAGAGTGAACATGTATGTGTTCATGTTACGTTTTCTTTTTCCTATCCCACCCAAAAAGGTGCCACCTGACTGGGAGAGAGCATCCTTTCAACAAGCCAGTCAGGCCAGTCCTGACTTAAAGCCAAGTCCGCAAAATGGAGCCACATTCTCTTCCCCTGGAGGATACGGCCAGGGGTCGCTGATAGCTGATGAGGAGTCCCAGGAGTTTGATGACTTGATATTTGCATTAAAAACTGGTATGTATGTACCCACAGACCCCAGGAGAGGTAGGCGTTCTCGCTCGGGGATGCTTTCTCCCTCTCTTTGTCTCTCTGTTGCTCTCTCTGGAGAGCAGATATACCCTCTGGCAATCAATGCATATCTTCTTCCCTTCAAGTTGCAAAAATACCCTCACCCTTTGCACATCCCGATTCTCCCGATCAATTCCTCATCCCAGCCAAACCCTGGGATGTTTTGTTCTTGGCACCAAATGTAACACAACCCAAAATACAATTTGCTTTTAAGAAAAAAAGCATATCCTAACTAAATGTAAATATCCCCATCCTGGAATCTTGGTAGGATGCCAAGATGCTGTGGAGACGAGTCCATTATGAGACAGTTGATTGAGATCTCTCTAAGGCGGTTTTTAGCCTCTGCTCTGCCAAATAGACCTTATGGGGTATTTTTGGAGCAGAAACTTGGAATAACAATGTAATGAGCATTATACAGTTCTGTAGTTTGTAATGGGCCATCACATACAGTATCTCATTGATCCTTCCCATTTCCCACTCATCTTGTAACCCTAGTGGGTAATTTATGCACAATGAGAGGAAAATAGTCCCAAAGGCCCCGTCTGGTAGCATACAGTGCCGGATACGTGAAGGCACGTAACAGGCCACGGAACTACCTGATGAAGGTCACGCGCTCCCAAGGGAAATAATTAGTGCACGCCATTCTTTCTACTGATACTAAATTATGTCTACACTTACATTATACATGTAGAAGATGTCTCATTGCCAGACATACTATTTGGAACACTAAGAGAACATTTTGCTTTCAAATGAAACATGTAGTTTTTAAACTCACATTCGGAAAAATGTTGAGCTGTCGCCATTACGAACATTTCAATGAACTTTTAATTTCTAGGTATTCAAATAAGTAAGAAGATATGCCCATGCTCAGATGAACTTATAGAAATATTCAAAAGTACATTTTATAATATTAGTTTGATTGTCTGCCTATAAGGTATACTAGAGTATTTCAAAACATTTGTGGAAAAAACTCAAATTACAGTATAAATTTGATGCAAATAAATTTTGAAATGTATACATAAGATTTTTCCTGATACATATTTGCTAAAAGGATTTTTTGATCAATATAAAGAAAATTAAATGTTTTTAAACCATTTATTTATTAATTTATTTATTATGATTTTTCAAGCCACTGGATCCAGGACTCAAACCACGGCCAGCCTTGTGAGGTTCCAGTGCTTAACACCATGACACCTGCTGGGCCTGTATGTTGCATCTGAAGGATTACTTCAACAGTCCTAGGAATCATATTATACTTTCATGTTTTACAACTTGTCCACAGCTACACAGTTAAGGGGTTCAGGATTTGTGGTGCCACAAAGCAAATCAAGTCTGCCTGCTTCCTGAATCTGTGTTTTCTTTTTTTTTCTTTTTCTTTTTTTTTTTTTAGCAGAGTTTTTGCTATAGGGTGCGTATGCTCACCAGAGAGACAGAGAGACAGAAAGTGAGAAATCATCTCTCACAGGGGATGGTCATGCCACAATCCCTTCTCCTCCAGTCTCCTCTCAGGATTTTGGGCGCGCACAAACATGCACCCTGTGCGAGTTTCAAGCCACCAGGTCTGGGACTCCAGCCGCAGTCAACTATGCGGGAGTCCAGCAACATAACCATTACACCATCTGCTGGTTCCCTGAGTCTGTGCTTTCAACCAGGATGCTACACTGCCGCTCAGCTACTTCCTTAGGAACGGCAAATCCTACTGAAATGAATAAGACTTTGATCCTATATTGAGAATAATGCTTAGTACTAGGTAAGCCTTTGGTAGATATTGTTGAGTAATGTATGAATAAATAAATGAAGAAATGAAATTTAGTTTGCTGGGAGGAATAAGCAGTCACACAAACACGACACAAAGAAGAATAAATAATGGAGAGAATTATACATTACAGAGATCAAGGGAGGGATAAAACCCTCTCAATTGAATCTTGAAAAATGTGTACATTTTAAATAGGTAAAGGATGGAAGAAAAGGCATTACTGAAGAAATGGAATTAGCCAAAGCCCAGAGACTTAACAGTGTGTGACTGGAGTCGCAGGTGAGAGGAGCTGGGCAGCAGGAAGAAAGCCTGGCAAATAGTTTCCTGCATTGTCAGGAATCCACTGTGGTTTCCAGAGTGGGTGTCAGTGATCCCAGGGAATAAGGGTAAAGCCTCAGATAAAAAGGAGAAGATGAGCACAAGATGAATACCAGGGGAGAACTGAGAGGACGGATGGCGTAAGCTCGTGCTTCTCACCTGAATCGGAATCATGTAAGGGCGTTTGTTGATTTGTTTGTAAGGGCAGCTAGATGAATTCAGGGGACATTCGGCCTAGGGGTTCCTCACTATTAAGGTTTGGATCTTTGAAGAGGGACCAAGGTGGGAAGTAACGATTTGAGCGTATCAGTACAGAGATTGTATCTGACACTGTAGACTGGATCATTTTGATCTGGCAGAGCAGAAGGCAGAAAGAGATGAAGAAGGGTGGGTAGAGGATGGAGGCAGGGAACAAGGAGAAAAGAACATCGTAGAGAATACCTACACTTAGCGTGGATAGAAAAGGATTCTACAGAGAAAGTAGCAAAGTCAGAAAGAAAACGAAGAGAAGAAGAGTTTGAGGAAGGAGGGAATGATCAGCTATATAAAACCCTACTTAGTGCCAGCCTGTGGCATGGTGTTTAAGACAGCTGGATCCCACATGGCTGAGCACACAATTCGAGTCCCCAGACCTGGCACCTTGAGAAACACGCCAGGTGCATGTACATTTGAGCCCAAAACTTCAAAAGGAGGAAACAATGGAGGGGTCCTACTGTGACCATTCCCTATGGGGGAGCTTTCTCACATCTCTCTCTTGCTCTCTCTCGTCTCTCTCATCCCATGCCCTTTGGAAAATTAAAAAAGCATAACGAAACACCCTAGTTAGAGTTGGTACTGAAAAAGGCTTTCAGAACACAGATATTTCTCAGGGCAGACTGTCCCAGCTACAGTATTCTCAGTTGTTGATGTTCAGACACTGGAAATAAAGTGAATTCTTGGAGCATAATTAAATTAGATCTGCTTGCTATATATACATGAAACAAGTATTAAATACATCGGGGTCAAGAATGTATGGAATGACTTGCTTACTTATAGATTTAGTAAGCATTCTTTAGAATTCCCTAAACTCATTAGGAAATAAATACTTTAAAAGACAAAAATAACATCTCTAACATTAGTTGCCTACATTTTTAGAAAAGATACTATAATAATCAAGCACCACCCCTTGAACACTTTCCATCGTAAAATATGGCCAGATAAAGAGCAGCCCACATGCCATTCCATTTATGGCCGAAAATATAATTGACCATGAGCCAGGTAAATTCACCAAGGTGTTTTGTTTAATCCACGTAGCTTTCCGTTGTTGTTGTTGTCGTTATAGGGCATGTGCCCTCACTGAAGACAGACAGAGAGAGAGACAGAAATCACCCCCAGGGAAACTGGCCATGCCACAATCCCTTCTCCGCCATTCTCCTCTCAGGGTTTTGGGCACACACACACATGTACACAGTGCAGTTTTTGAAGCCACCAGGTCCGGAACTTGAACTATAGACTCAGCCATGTGGAATCCAGCTGCCTTAACCTCTGTACCACCAGCTGGCCCAACTCACAAGTGAGAAAGCAAGCCACCAAGTTCAGGACTCAAACCGTGGTCGGCTGTGTGGGAGTGTCCAGCGCCTTAATCACTATGCCACCTACAGACACCCCCCCCTGAACCACTATGCCCCCTACACCCCCCCCCCCCCCGCCATACATTATTCTTTTAAACTAATCCAAAGACATCTCAATATCTTAGCAATTTGATTGCCACTGTTACTCATTTTTTTAAAAAAAGAATTAATTCATTTAGTGTTATTTAGAATCTTTTTTTCTTTTTCTTTTCTTTCTTTTTTTTTTTTTTTTAATTTGACCAGAGAGAGACAGAAGCAGAGGGAAGGGAGTGATAAAGCAAGCTGCCAGGTCCAGGATTCAAATTGCAGTTGGCCATGTGGGAGTCTAGCACCTCAACCACTATGCCACCTTCCAGCCTCTTGTTGCTCTTTTTTGTTTGGTTGGTTTTTTGGAGAGATTTTTGCTATAAGGCACATGCGTTCACTAAAAAGACAGAGAGGCAGAAAGTGAGAAATCGCTCCCCCATGGGAAATGGCTATGTCGCAATCCCTTCTCCATTCTCCTCTCAGGATCTTGGGCATACACACACAAGTCACTGGGTCCAGGACTCGAACCGCAGTCAGCTACGTGGAAGTCCTGCGACTTAACCATTATGCCATCTTCTGGTCTCTAGTCATTTTAAAATAATATGAACAGGCCTTCTCTTCCTTCCTCTGCCATCGTGGTGTGAGCGGTCCACTGGGCTCTTTGTCATGTCTTCTCACAAGACTTTCAGAATCAACGGCTTCTGGCCAAAAAACAGAAACATAATCGTCCTATTCCTCAGTGGATTAGAATGAAAACTGGTAATAAAATCAGGTACAGCTCCAAGAGGAGACACTGGAGAAGAACCAAGCTGGGTCTATGAGGATATGGATATGGGCCACATGTTTATGCTGTACCAAGGTCACTATGGTCTTGCCACATCAAGCTGAAAATGGTCACCATTGACTGGACACTTGTGTTTACTGGGAAAAAATGATGCTTCACCTTGTCTCTAAGTTCTGCATCGGTAGGTTGGTTCAGTAATAAACATGTGAGACCTTTAAAATATATATATATATATATATGTACAGGCTCTTTTTTACAGTGGGATCTTTTGTATCACTCCCCTTTCTCCTTGAACTTACATTTTCCTTCTACTTCCTTTACAGAATTTTACCCTACTATGGTATATTTTATGCTTGAAATTCATTTACTCCTTATCTATTCATATTTCTCTCCAGCCTATCATGTATATAAATTGAAGCTTACATTTTTTTCTAGTGATCATGAAAGTCTAAAGGTATCTAAAATGTTGTTTATACTGTTAACATGACAATTAATACTAGTATACAGTTCAACAGATCAACACTAGTAACAACATTCAATGTTTTGGTTAATGATTATCAAAAATAAAAATGAATCTCATCAGAAGAGGGCATAGTGGAAGTGGCGATCTGGGCATGTTTTAATATTTCCTTACAGCCATCCTTCCCTCACCACCTGTGCTCCTTGAAAGGCCTCACAAATACTGGCTCAGGGACTCGGCACCTGGGGCCTTCTCTTTCAGGTGTGGGCGTGGTCCAGAGGCCCTGCCCTGCCCTGGGGCCGTGTGCAGCCCTGGTTTGTGGGGCGGAGCAGCCAGCTCCCAGATTTACACTGACATCGGCCAGATCACTTACCCACACTCTCTGATCTATAAGACCCAGGCCAGCAAGCCCTATTTGCACTTCTACTTCAAAAAGTTTACATTGTGGGGACCAGTAGTTAGCGTAATGGCTATGTCGCTGAACTCCCATGTAGTCGACCACAGTTCGAGTCCCGGACTTGGTAGCTTAAACTCACGCTGGGCATGTGTGCGTGCGTGCCCAAGATCCCAAGAGGAGAATGGAGGAGAGGGGATTGCAGCATGATCATCCCCCCTGGGGGGTGATTTCTCGCTTTCTGTCTCTTTGTCTCTCTCTGTCTTCCTGGCAAGCGCACACGCCCTATAGCAAAAACCTCTCAAAAAAAAAAAAAAAAGTGTCTTCAATACCGGCATCTTTATGATGATCCAATGCTAACAAGATCTAGAACGTGAGAAGCTTAGAGCATATTATTTTAAAGAATTATTTATTTATTATTATTTTTCTAAACTTGTTATAGGGCACATGCACTCACCAGAGAGAGAGAAAGACAGAGAAAGCGAGAAAATGAGCTGCAAGATCCAAGACTCAAACTGTGGTCGGCCATGTGGGAGTCCAACACCTTAATCACCACACACTTGCTGTTCCCAAACTTAGAGCATATTGAGCTTAAAAATAAGGATCTTTTTTCTCACAGGGGTTTCTCCTGGAGTGACCAACTTCATTCCACACCACCCCAACTCCCTTAGGTCAGTGATACAAATATCATGGTAAACTTTTCCCTGGTGATCACCTACACATGATTCCTTTTTCATTTAGAAGAAAATAATTGACAAGTCCTTCAACACAAATGAAAACATTCAAGGCCCAAAATACTCCTCAAAGAATTCATTAATAAATTTCTCCTTGAGAGACATTGCATCAAACCCCAGTGACTTACTTGACTCCAATAACTTCTACAGCCCAGTGTCTTCAACAGTTAGGTGGGAATTTTAAGTGGAAAAGGGGGCTTTGGAAAGACTTTGAATGTTTTTCTTCAGAAAGAAATGGAAGGAGTGTGACATTCACATCATTGTCATATTGTAAAAGGTTACATGAAGTAACAGTGAATTAGAGATCAGAGAACCCAGTTCTATGGTCAACTAATTGTGTGACTTCGGCAAGAGACTTGTCCTTTGGAGTCTCTATTTATGCTAGAGGAGTTATTATAATTAGCTTACAGGTTTTCATGGGGCTTAGAGATGATCTGTGTAACATTTATCACATGTGGGGACCAGCAGTTAGCATAATGGCTATGTTGCTGGACTCCCATGTAGTTGACTGTTTGTAGTCAACCGCGGTTTGAGTCCCGGACCTGGTGGCTTAAAACTCACGCCGGGTGCGTGTGCGTGTGTGCCCAAGATCCTGAGAGGAGAATGGAGGAGAAGGGATTGCAGCGTGGCCATCCCCCCTGGGGGGGGGGCGTGATTTCTTGCTTTCTGTCTCTCTCTCTCTGTCTGTCTGGCGAGTGCACATGCCCTATAGCAAAAACCTCTCAAAAAAAAAAAAAAACCAAACATTTATCACACATGTCTGGCTGGGTTTAGGTTCACTACACAGTGTTATTATTGGGTTCAATCTATTGCTACACTTAAAAGTAATTTTCAATGTTCAGAATATGTTCTGTGACACCTGGATGTTCACTGTTGAGGGGTAGGATGGAGTAGGCATTGGGGAGTTGGGAGTTAATATGTGCTAAGGAGTTTGAAATGTATTCTTTAGACAAATGCAAACCCTGGAAACCTCAAGGACAAGGAAGTAACACGGTTAGAGCTGTCAGCATAAGAGGAAGTTTGGTATAGAAGAAAACACCCTACACTTGGGTTCAAAGGCTTCGTAGAGAGCTTGATTCTGTGACTTCCCTGCAATGTGGGCAACTCAATGAATACCCTAATCCTTGCTTAGTCCTTGCATCCACAAAACAGGATCATTAACTTCTTTTTTCCTAACCGAAGTATATTAAAATATTGAGAAAAAATTAATGCAAACTGTTAGTTATAGAAGTTAAAATTACCGAGAACCAGCAGTTAGTGTAGTGGCTCTGTCGCTGGACTCCCATGTAGTCTACCACGGTTCACATCCCAGACCCGGTGGCTTAGAACTCACGCCGGGCGCGTGTGCATGCGTGCCCAAGATCCCGAGAGGAGAATGGAGGAGAAGGGATTGCGGTGTGACCATCCCCTCTGGGGGGTGATTTCTCGCTTTCTGTCTCTATGTCTCTCTCTGTCTGTCTGGCAAGCACACGCGCCCTATAGCAAAAACCTCTCCAAAAGAAAAAAAAAAAAGTTAAGATTACCTACTCTGAAGGCCATCAGGTGTCACGGTGGTTAAGGCACTGGACTCCTACATGGCTGACTATGATTCGAGTCCCAGATCTGGTAGCTTGAAAATCATGCCAGGTGCAAGTGCATGCATGCCCAAAATCCCAAGAGGTGAATGAAGGAGGAGGGATTGCAGCAAGGTCATCCTCCCCTGGGGCAGAGGGGTTCTCTCTCTCTCTCTCTCACTCTCTCTCTCATAAGTGCAAGAATCTCAGGACAAACACAACAAAAGGCCTTAAATAAATAAATAATTGCCTATTCTGTCTACATAAGGGAATTTGCTGGCTTTTTCTTGAATTTGGCACCTAAAGTGAAGCATAAAAATACCTTCCATAAAATCAGGATACTCACCTCAAAGCAGCCTTTAGACCATTGACTAGATTGCAAAGTGATGAGAGACCCGGTTTGTGCTCTTGATTCTGCCATGTTGGACTTACGTGGAACACGTGCCTTTCTGAGGCTAAGCGAGGGATTGATATTTAGATATTATGTGTTTATTTGAACAGAAAAGAAATTGTCAAGGTCCCTCACATAGATGTGGTGACTTGAGGGGAGGCTGGATCTAGAACTTGTTTATATCTCATAGGGCCCTGGGCTACTGACAGGCTGGTTACAGCCGTTCACGTGTGAGCTGCAAAACCTCCCAGCCCAGTGCTCAGCCCGTTTTCAGCGTGGAGCTTGTCTCTCTCTTATGCTTTGTCCAAGTGGTCATCGGGAGCTTTATCGTGCCATTCCTAGAGGAATAGAGATCAGGCAGACACTAGAATCACTGGGAGTTGGGACAACTTAAATCATCAAGCCCCACTCTACCCCGATGCAAATTGTGGTCTCAGGACCTCAGTCCCTTTTCCTTGTTAAATGGCACTATCTTATGGATTCATCAAGATTCTCCCAGATTGGAGTCGTTTCCCTCACGGAAGTGTGGGCCCTTTGTCCTTCTAAGGCCCGCAGGTAGATGCACATGCTACCTCCAGAAGCCAGGCAAGTACCCTAAATGTTTTAAGTGAGCTGGGTGAAAACAGCAGCAAGCTGGAAAGAGGTGGGTAACCTTGTTCAAATTTTTTCTTATTTTCCTTTTCTTTCTTTCTTTTTTTTTTTATGGCAACACAAGAGTGAAATCCAGTGTTGCCTAGTCATCTTTTTTCAGTGTAAGCCAGAGATGTAATTTCATCTTAAGTGTACTAAATTTTCATAACTTTCTAAGATTTAAAAAATACATTGTCATTGGAAATATTGTAGTTCTTGAGGGAAGAGTTCATGGTGTTTTTTTAAATATTTTCTTTCATGATTTACATACATAAGTGTTCTTTAAACATTCATGGAAAGAGCATATTATGAAAAAAATATGCATAGATTTCAGATTTTTCATACCAAAATAAACTCATAGTTTACTTCCAAATTTTCACCTACTTTTTCAAGTTCTCTCATACTTTATATAGAGGAATATTTTTAAAAATTATCTAAACGAAGGCAAATTCAGAAAGTGAAGAGCATATGATTAATAATTTTGTTATGTATAAAGACTTTTCTTTTCAAAGGTTACATTCTCCAGCTCCCTATTTTAAAGGCATGGTAAAAGAAGTATTTGTAAAGGGTGTGGGTTGGCAGGAAGACACTCAGGCTGGAGTTATCCTGGTACATTCAGGACCAGTTAGACATGATCAGTTTCAGAGAAGGCTCCCCAGTGGGCAAAGGCTGGACTACATGTATTTGGAAGGGTAGAGCCAGATTATGGAGCATCTTGAAAGTCAGAGCAGAGGCTTTCAGATGTATACAGCTGGCAGTAGGAAGTGATGTTTGTTCTCGACAAGGAGAGAGCAGTGGAATGCAGAGCGGAGCAGAGGTGCAGAGTGGATGAGAGGCTCAGCCAGATGGCGTAGTCTTTAGTGTGCTGACTGCACAGCTATAAGCCACAGAGATGCAGGTTTGCATCCTGAGTCGAGACCCAAAAACACACTGGGCCTGTCCAACAGGCACCCAGGATCCCAAGAAGCTGGAGGACTGGGGAAGGGGGTCGCGGCAGTGTAACAAGACCCTGTAGAGGAGGGATCAGCAGGTGGGGGGTGGCGTGGTGGTTAATCCCACATTGCTGATCGCAGTTCGAGTCCTGGACCTGAAGTCTTGCTTTCTCACTTCCCCTCCCTCTCTCATGAGTGCACATGCCTTGTAACAAATGTAAATTATAATAATGATGATTGGTAAAATTAAATAATTATTAAAAAAAAAGATCCTGTAGAAGGTCTGTCACTCATTCACTCTTTCTCTATCATGGGCATATACATGCTATCATTAAAAACAACAAAAACAGAGACCAGCAGATTACATAATGGCTACGTCGCTGGACTCCCCTGTAGTCGACTGCGGGTTGAATCCCAGACCCGGTGGGTTAAAATCACGGCATATGCATGCATGCCCAAGATCCTGAGAGAAGAATGGAGGAGAAGGGATTGCAGCATGGCCGTCCTCCCTGGGGGTTGATTTCTCCCTTTCTTTCTCTCTCTCTTTCTCTTTCTGGCAAGCGCACGCACCCTATAGCAAAAACCTCTCAAAAAAAAAAAAAAAAAGGCAGAATGGATAGTAAGATGGATGATTTATTTTCAAGAACTAGAATGCAGGCACAGTTTATTAGTACAGCCAACAAACATTTACTGAACACCCACACACCCACAGTGTACTGCATACCTTCCTATAAATTAGGACACACCAGATAAGAAGGGCATGAGCCAATGGGGAGTCAGGAGTTTTAAGAGGACCATCATGTTTCCCCGAGGAGCAGAGATGATGACTGAGTTGGTGTTTGTAGGAAGAATGGAGGTGATCAGATTAAAGAGCAAGGACAGTATTACAGTCAGAAATGCCAGCTGAATTACATGGTGTGAGGAGGAGCCCGTGGCTCTCTTCTGGGCTTGGAAATATTAGTAAGACATTAGATTCAAGAGCAGGCAAGGGGTGACAGGTCCTGTAGGCCTTGAAGCACTGCCAAGAGAAGGCACAGTGAGGCGGCAGGAAGAGAAGCAGGAGAAAGCAGAAGAGCTTTGGAAAGGACACTCAGATCAGAGGACAAGATGGGCTAGTTCCGTGTCCTAGAAGCAAGGGGAGGAAGTAGAGTTTTAACTGCAGCCCTGAACAGAGAGTGCAAAGGACAGCCCCTGAAGAGAGAGAGTTTGGCCAGGAGGAGGTTATTTGTGGGCTCGTACTGCCATCTCCAAATAGGGA
>NW_006160010.1:1446755-1447660 GCF_000334495.1 Tupaia belangeri chinensis
ACCATCTGCCGACTCCACACAATCGCCTTCCCCTCTCAGACAGAAAGGGAAGTCTCAGCTGCTCGGGCAACTGGCTTTTCATTTTCCCTCCTAGTTTGTAGCAGACTTTAGTGCCCAGCAGAGGGGGAGGAGCTGGGAGCCGTAACCCCTGGTGAGTCAAACCAGCGCGCCCTGTGTGACCACATCCGTATTCTCTCTCTCCTTTCTGTGGGTGAGAGAGAGGGAGAGTGTATGTTCCTCTGCATACTACAGAAGACAAGAGCAAAGTGTTTTAAGTTTCCTGAGTTATTCTGATTGTGAAGAAAGTTACAAATTGTAAAGCTTTCTGAAAACAGACTCTGGGCGCTGACTGCACTTAGCATCTAGCTTGGCGGGATTCCTGTGTGGCTCTGTTTCCAAACTGCGTTACATAATTATTTTGGGATCAGATCTGAATCATTCAAAACCATGTCTTTGGGTATTGATAAACTCCAGGTGTTCTCACATGCCAGCTGTTGTCTTCAGAATCTCAGCTGATGGCTCCACTAGACTCGGTGTACACAGGATGGGGGGTTATGTGTTTTCTGACAGCATACCCTACTCTTCTCCTGAAAATGGCTCATAACTTGCCTGATTTTTCATGTTGATGGACCCCGCATTGAGAATGCTGTTCTTAATAGTAAATTACTCTTGTCTACCATGTGGAAACAAAGAAAACATTGAGAACCCAAATTTGTATCTTTAGAAATTAATTTCAGGGGAATCAGCAGTTAGTGTAATGGCTATGTCGCTGGACTCCCACGTAGTCGACGGCAGTTCGTGTCCCAGACTCGGTGGCTTAAAACCCACGCCGGGCGTGTGTGCATGCGTGACCAAGATCCCGAGAGGAGAATGGAGGAGAAGGGATTGCGGCTTGGCGATCCCCT
>NW_006160010.1:1447673-1529795 GCF_000334495.1 Tupaia belangeri chinensis
TGGTGTTTGGCGTGCCCCCCCGGGGGGGGGGGGTGATTTCTCGCTTTCTGTCTCTCTGTCTCTTTCTGTCTGTCTGGCGAGCGCACGTGCCCTATAGTGAAAAACCTCTCAAAAAAAAAAAAGAAAAGAAAAGAAAAACATTAATTTCAGGCCAGCAAGTAGTATGGCGGTTAAAGCACTGGATTCCCATGTGGTTGACCACAGTTCGAGTCTCGGACCTGGTAGCTTGAAAATCACCCAAGAGAAGAATGGAGGAGAAAGAATTGCAACATGGCCATCCCCCCTCTATGGGGTGATTTCTCAGTTTCCCTCTCAGTCTTACTCTGTCTCTAGTGAGTGCACGTGCCCAATGGCAAAAACCTTAAAAAAAAAAAAAAAAAAAAACCTAAAGAAAAAAATAAATTTCTGTTTTGAAACATATCCAAAGAAAATTAAAAGTGTAGTTCCAGGGGTTAGCAGGTGGTGTGGTTGTTAAGGGTGCTGGACTCCCACATGGCCTATAGTGGTTCAAGTCCCAGACCTGGTGACTTGATTTCTCACTTTCCCTCTCTCTCTCTCTCTCTCACTCTATCCCTCTCTGGTCAAATTAAAATAAATAAAGTTAAATGAAATAATTATATAATATATATATATATATATAATGTGTGTATATATATACATTTCCATAATATTAGGTACTAATAATAACTATTCTAAATGTGTAGATCATTTATTTTTACTGATGTAATAGAAATAAACATGAATGGATCCTTAAGAACTCACTGCACGAATCATTTGGATTTTATGTTTATTCTTTTCTGTTCCAGGTGCTGGTCTCAGCGTCAGTGATAATGAATCTGGTCAAGGCAGCCAGGAAGGAGGCACCTTGACTGACTCTCAGATCGTAGAACTCAGAAGGATACCCATCGCTGACACCCACCTCTAGCATCTTACTAACCATTAGAACGAGGGTACTTCAGTATTTGTGTTGACGTTTATACTAAAGTCCTAAGTGCATGCAGCAGTGTAGTCAGCTGTGGACTGGACTTGATGGTTAACACAGAAGCGAGCGCCGTATTTGGAATATAAAGTACTTATCTTTGTGTAACCTGAATATTCAGTGCTCTAATGAAAGCCTGACTCAATTTAAATGGAATGTACATATTCCATGAATAGTAGTTTGTTTTTTTTAATAATCCCATGTGGCTAACATTGTTTAATGAAAGTAATGATCAATAAAAGCAATAGAATCGATGTGGTGTCACTCAGGCTCATTGTTTATAAAGAAATGTTCATGGGCCAAAAAAAGCAAATTCTCTATCTGGCCGTTGTCTTCCAGCATTGATACAGCTAATCCAGATTCAAGTCTTCATTGCATCTAGAAGAGTTCATTTCCTGAAAATCATAAAAATCATCCATTGGTAATTTTGCACGCACATGTTGATGAGGTACTGTGGGTGGCAAAGTCTTTCATCAACAGTGTGCGTTTCTGCTCGTTGTGAAACTAGGAATCTGATTATTTTCCAGAATGAATGTTCTGTCCTCAGTTAAAAATAACTCCATCAAGGATTTCACACAGCTAAAAAGAGGATCATTTGAATAGTACAGAGTTTTCCTGTTTTTAATTTGCCAGAGGGCATATGTGCTCACCCTGGGGTGGGGACAGGGAGAGAAAGCAAGAAAGCATTCCCTATGGGAATCCCTTCTCCATTTCTCCCTACTTTCAGTGGATTTTGCGCATGCACACACACGTACCCGGTGTGTTTCTCAAACCACAGGGTCCGAGACTCCAACCACCTAGTAGATTCATGTGGGATCCAACCACCTTAAACCACCAGGCCATGGGCTGGCCCCAGAGTTTGTTTTAAAGAACAGTTTCTTGTTTTGCATTTTTTTTTTTACTCTGTCTTTGTCTCGGAATGAGAAATCAGAAACTCTATCCCAGAACAAACACTGCTGTGTTCACGATGATTTCATTGACTGTGATTCCAGAACAGTCATTACAAACAGAATAAATGTGTCCTGAGGAAGGTTTTTGACCTTTAATTTTGAAATTTGATTTCGTTCTGGAACTTTGAGTTAATTTTCAAACGTTGATATGTTTTAAGGTTTAATTAATAGTTTCCATGTCTCTCAAATCTGGTGAGGGAAGTTTAAATATATATGAAAATATGACTGCAAAAAGAAAATGCCATTCAAGAAAGCAGTCCCCAAACGATTTCACCTTGTATTTTTCAATATTAAGATTATCCGTGAGGGACCAGTGGATGGCGTAAAGGTTGCATCACTGGACTCCAAACTGTAGTTGATTGCAGTTTGAGTCCTGGACCTGGTGCCTTAAAACTCACACCGGGTGTGTGCGCCTGTATACCCAAGATCCCGAGAGAATGGAGAAGAAGGGATGGCAGCACGGCCATCTCTCCCGAGGGGAGGTGATTTCTCACTTTCTGTCTCTCTGTCTCTCTCTGTCTTTCTCTCTCTGTGAATGAACATGCTCTATAGCAAAAATCTCTCTTTAAAAAAATTATTTTTGAATTTAGTGTTTATGCTTCTCGGCACATCTGTTTGAGGATAAGCCTCCCCCGGATGAGTAAATGATGTTGACCTTATCAAAGTAACTGGATAACAGAGTGATTTCCCCACATCGCCTGACCTTGGCAGGAACAAAGAAATCACCAAGGTCATTCCTACGTCCCTTTCCATTGTTAGTCATGGACTAAGTCTCCCCAGTGCTTCTCTAGCAGGATGTCCCAGGAGTAGTGTTTATTTAAAAATGGACCAAATCGCGGGGCTAAGAAACACTTCCATAATCTTGAATCACTTCTAGTCTTTTTGACTAACTAGTGAAACAAAGTACAACTCAGATGAGTCATATCCTTACTGATAAAATTTAGTTGGTGCACTGATTTTACTTCATTCTTCTCACCCCACACAAATTTTTTCCCATAAAAAAAATTTCAACACTGTAGTAGAAAAACACTCACCTTTACAACATCTTAGAAATCCTCAGCTGCCTTATTAAACTATAGTGCGCAAGAGCTAGCACATACAATGAACACATGTACAGTATTCTTTTTTCTCAAAGAATAATTTCATTCTATTTTATTTATTTATTTATTTTTTCATTTGACCAGAGAGAGACAGAGAGAGAGAGAAGGAGAGAGAGAAGGAATGTGAGAAAGCAAGCCGCCGCCAGGTCCAGGACTCAAACCACAGTCAGCCATGTGGGAGTCCAGTGCAGCCAACCCTCATGCCACCTGCCAGCCCCATGTATAGTATTCTTAAGGAAAAAAATTGTTTTCATGGTGATCCGTCATAATTCAAATCACCTTGACAAGTTAGGCAACTAGCTTAATTAGGAATTTACTGTACTAGCGCTAAAAGAGTTTAACCAAGACTATATTCAAAACCACCCAGATAGTTACTAATGCTTCAGGATCATTGATGGTTAAGAAACATCTTTTATACATGTAAATTACATAGTTTTAGGAGGAAAAGCAAATGGAGAATAAACCCTGTTTCTTGTCATCTATGCTAATGGAGTGAGGTTGTCAAATACTATTGCCGCGGTCTTAGGAATTACTATGGGATGCCTCAGTTTCGTTCCTAGCCCGGTCCCTGTTGGGACATGGAAACTGGGTCTAGCTATGAGCACCAGTTGGAGCCGAAACATGACAGCGCTCAAGAAAATTATTGACATTTCCAGCTCATGAAATATATTTCAAGTCCTGTGAGAAAACATAAGTAATCATTGTTTTCTAATAGAGAAAATAATGTCACTCTCAGCCAAGTTAAACTGTATTTTTGCCTGTAAGTCTTTAGGAGTTAATGAGCAAAATTACAAATCTGATTTTTTTTTTTAATTTAGGAATGCACTACTAGCATTTGTTTTGTAGTACTAATGAGGGAAAGACCCAAAGTCATTTCAACATCATTTATTTTGGATTTGGAATATGATTATATTTATTTCAAAGATAAGGGTGAGTGGGGGGTGGTGAGGAGGAGGATCTTGGAAAAAATATATGGGAATTCAGAGCAAGAGCTGCAAGAAAAACTATTATAATAATTTCTATTACTATTAATAATGCATGCTTAAAAGATACTTTGAAAAGCAGATTTGTGAAGTATATAAAACTGCCATTATCCTTCTCGTACTGTATATCTTTACTCTTTCATCTATTGAAATTACTTTGAAGACTTTTGCATATTACAGAATGTTAGTTGTGGGCCTTTAACGAAAAACTTGAAAAAGTAGGTAAGAACAATAACACCAACTAGAAAGGTGATCAAGAATTGTCAGGACATCATTCTATTACTGAATGGTCTATCAAATTACAGGTATTATATGAGAAATGGATGGTTTTCCCTTTTAAACGATCATCTTTAGGGCCAGCCCTATGTCCTAGTGGATAAAGGAGCCAAATCCCACATGGAATACCATCTTGCTCAAGTCCCAGTCTGAACAGCTTGAAAAATGCACCAGGTATGTGTGTGTGCATGCCCCAGATCCCGGCAAGCTGGAACAATGGAGAAGAGATGGCCATGCCCCACTGGATGGGTGCTTTCTCCCTCTCTGTCCTGTAAATGCACACACACTATAATGATTTTTTTTAAAGTCATCTTTATTAAGGTTCATTTGTGCTATCACATTCTGTGGAATATTTTTCTTTTTTAAGGTGACTTGTATGTCTTTGTATATATTATACACCACATTTTCTTTATTCATCTGTCAGTGAACATAGGTTGTTTCCATATCTTGGCTATTATGTATAGCGCTGCAATGAATATGAATATTTTTTGAGATCCCCGAAAGATCTCTTAAAGAGATTTCTTTAGCATAAAAACAAAGAAGTGGGATTCTTGTATTATATGGTAGTTTTTTTGTTTGTTTGTTTGTTTGTTTCTTTTCTGTTTGTTTCTTAGTTTGTCCAAGGATGCTTGTGGGGAAAAAGAGAGAAGGAAAAGGAGAAAGCATTCCCCATGGGAGATGGTCACATTGCAGTCCCTTCATTTCTTGTTTTTGGATTTTGGGCATGCAAGCACACATGCCCAGAGTGTTTTTCAAGTTGCCACATTTGAAGACTTGAACCATGCAGTTGGCCACATGGGACCCAGCCACTCTAACCAGCATGCTACCAGCTGACCTAATAGTTTTGTTGTTAATATGTTGTGGGACCTCCATACTTTTATAGCAGTTATAGCATTTTGCATTCCCACTACAGTATACTTGAGTTCCAGTTTCTCCTCACACTCACCAACACTTGTTCTTTGTTCCTTTGATAGTAGCCATTGTGACAGATGTGAGGTGATACCTCATTGTGGTTTTGATTTGCACTGATGACTAGTAATATTGAACATTTTTTTCATATGCCTATTGACCACTTGTATATCTTTTTTTTTTTTGGAGAGGTTTTTGCCATAGGGCGCGTGCGCTTGCCAGACAGAGAGAGACAGAGAGACAGAAAGCGAGAAATCACCCCCCCAGGGGGGAATGGCCACGCCGCAATCCCTTCTCCTCCATTCTCCTCTTGGGTTCTTGGGCACACACGCACACGCGACCGGCGTGAGTTTTAAGCTACCGGGTCCGGGACTCAAACTGCGGTCGACTGCATGGAAGTCCAGCAACAGCCATTACACTAACTGCTTGTCCCGGCAAAAACCTTTTAAAAAAAGGAAGAGACAAGAAAAAGAAGAAGAAACAGAAGTCATTGATCAAGCCTTAAAAACAAAAATAGGTGCAGCCACAGTGGCACAGGGGTAGGACACTGCCCTGCAAGATTGCAGCTACGTGGAAGGCCTGGGTTTAGATCGCAAACCAACCTAAATGTGCTGGGTGTGGTGATGGACACCTGCAATACGAGCTAACTTGGAAGCTGGGGTGAGAGGATCATCAGGACCTTGTCACAAACATCTCTCTCTTTGGACTTCCTAGCAATGCAAATATGTGAGTGAAGGAGTCACTACAGCAGCACTATAAAATATGTGACAAATTTGGAGTATGGGAGTTCCGAAGAGACTGAAAAAGTGTAATATAACTCTAGACAGAAGTCTGCCTAGTTTATTGAAAAGTTATTTTTACCAAGCAAAAGAATAGTTCTGGAAAACTTTTTTTGCAAGAAGCCAAGATTTTTCTAAAACTACATTAAGTTTACCATGCTGTGACTCCATGTAAGCAAACTTAGATACGACTCTATGGCTACAAAGAGGATACTTAATATTTTCTACTTATAAAATGCAGACCCCTAACTTTTCTTAGCTCCTGGGCACTAAACTTGCATTTCTATAGTTCTGTCTCAACCAGGCTACTGTAGTCTATAGACAAAGTTCGGTGAGTTTTGTATTTTGCTTAAATACTATCTCTACAACATAAAGGTGTCCTCTTGAAATGGTAAGAGTCCTTCATTTTGCAGTGTTTAAACTACCAGTTCTCTTCTTGAAGAACAACCATTTTTCACAGACTTTAGATTATAATAAATAAAACTGTGACCACGATTTAGAATCTCTCCCAAGATGACAAGCCTCTTAACCTCAGTGATTTGTACTTCTTTTAACATCCACACCTTCTCCCAAGCGTGGTTGCTGAAAATACTTAGGCCTTCAGAGCGAGCGAATGCCAGCGAGAGAAATAGAACACATTTCACGCACTTCATCAGCTTGGCTCCGGGCGTCGCGTGTAGAATGTGTAGCTCCTAGGTCCTATATGGCTTTTGGAATAAACAATAGTTGCTTTCTGTTGTAAGTCTAAACCGTGTAACATGAAGCAGAGAGAGGAATTGCTCGCACTCTGCCCGCTTCAAGGCGAAGTAAAAATTAAGCTCAGCGTGTCATCACATACTTACAAGTGACTTATGTGAATGTTTCTTATAAATAGATCTTGAGAGCGCCAAGGTTTCCAGTGAAATAAGAACCATTAAGATGGTTTATCACTTACCATTTTCTTTATGAGAAAAAGAGACCACTGATTCACTTCAGGCAATCACTGAGTCTTCAAGGACTATACAAGAATCATAGACAATGGCCAAAACTATTAAGTTCATTCCCAAATCAGATAGGCTTTGAAAAATGTGACCTCTGTGCTTACTCCCGGAGACAGTATACATGCTCACGGCATGTGAAGGGGCGCACGCAATGGAAGACCTACTGAAGCCTCTTCTAGATGATGTTGATGAGTTACCATTTCCAGGTATTCCTAATCACTCTAAAGCTTGGTTTAAAAGATGAAATATTCTGTGATTAAAAAAAAGTCGAAGGCCAGCAGGTGGTGTGGTGGTTAAGGTGCTGGTCTCCCACATGGCGACTGTGGTCCGAGTCCTGGACCTGGCAGACTGAAAATCACGCTAGGCGCTTGTGTGTGTGTGTGTGTGTGTGTGTCTGTGTGCCCAAAATCCCTTAGAAGAATGAAAGAGAATGGACCGCAGCATGGGCATCTTCCCCGGGGGGTGATTTCTCATTTTCCCTCTCTCTCTCTCTCTCTCTCTCTCTGTGTCTCTTGTCAGCAAGTGCACATGCCCTATGGCAAAAAAAAAAAAAATCACATGGTATACAAGGTCTCTCATGGTGAAAAATTGTTTAGAGAATGAAATAAATGTGTATGAAAGCTCTGTGAAGTCACTTGAAAGAAAACATTTTTCAGAAGTTCTTTAAAATAGTAGCAGTTAATAGGCCGGCAGGTGGCACAGTGGTTAAGGAGACTGGATCTCATGTGACTGCACGGTTTGAGTACTGGGCCCTTAAAAATCCGATGTCCTGGAGCCAGTAGATGGTGTAGTGGTTAAGGCACTGGGTTCCCATGTGGTCAATGGTTCTAGTCCTGGACCCAGCAACTTGAAGTTCACGCCGGGCACATGTGCACGCGTGCCCAAAATCCCAAAAGGAGAATGGAGGATGGGGATTGCAGTGTGGCCACCACCCTAAGGGGAATGATTCCTCTCTCTCTCTCTCTCTCTCTCTCTCTCTCTCTCTCTCTCGTCTTTCTTTGCATCTCTAGCAAGCGCACACACCCTATAGCAAAAATCGCTCTTTAAAAAAAATTGCATGCTCTATACCAAACTAATATATATGTATATGCGATTAAGTTGAGATAAATTTTATAATACAACCCAAATTACATATCTCACAAAAATATGTATAATAAAAATTTAAGCCTGTATACATATATTTACTTATACATAAATACATAACAGAAACCTTAAGGGTCAGCAGGTGGAGTGGAGATTAAGGTGCTGGGTCACACATGACCACCTGCATGGTTTGAATCTTAGACCTGTGACCTGAAAATCATGCCAGCCACGTGTGTGTACATGCCCCAAATCCCTAGAGAAGACTGGAGGAGAAGGGATTGTAAAGTGGCCATCCCCCTTGGGGTGTGATTTTTTTACTCCACTCTCTTTCTCTGGGGAGCACACATGCCCTATAGCAAAACTGAAGAAAAAAGAAATAGAATTATGCACTTACATTAATATATACCATATTTATATATTTACATGTTATATTTATAATGGAAAATTTATTTATACACACATCTTTATACACATACATGTATATAACAAGTTGTTACTGATATAATTACAGAGATTTTCAATTTCTTCTTAAGCTTTTTTGTATTTTTCAGTTTTTCTTTTTAAAAATTTGTTTTGAGAGGTTTTTGCTATAGGGCACGTGCATTCTCCAGAAAGACAGAGAGAGACATAGAGACAGAAAGTGAGAAATCACTCCCAGGGGGGATGGCCATCCACAATCCCTTCCCCTCCATTCTCCTCTCGGGATCTTGGGCACGCATGCACACGTGCCCGGCATGAGTTTAAGCCACCAGGTCCGGGACGCGAACCGCAGTCGACTACATAGGAATTCAGTGATATAGCCATTATGCTAACTGCTGGTCCCTCTTTTTAAAATTTTAATGTATTATTTTTTTAAATTTGCCATAGGACACGTGCACTCACCAGAGAGAGAGAGACTGAAAGTAAGAAAGTGAGCTGCAAAGTCTGGGACTCAAACCACGGCTGGCCACATCAGAGTACAGTGCCGTAGCCGTCATGCCACCTGCTGGTTCCATGTTATTCAGGTTTTCTACAAAGAATTTGCGTTATCTGTGACATCAGAAGAAAATAGGTTTTTATTTTTTTAATTATTTAGGCCCTGGGTTTAATACTATGGTGTGTAAAGCATCTATTCTTTTTTTTTTTTTCAGGCAACCTCCAGTGAAATAATTACAGATGATGAAATTTTTAGAGGACTGTGGGCTCCCTATGTGGTAGAAAGGACATATATCTGTGTGATTGTTTCGTAGATGACATTAGGTGACCACAGCGAGGAGTACACCATTAGCCAGTGGGACCTTTATTATAAAATTCTTAGACTGGGGCCAGCAGGTGGCGTGGTGGTTAAGGGCACTGGACTCCTACATGGCCGACTGCGGTTCAAGTCCTGGACCTATTGGCTTACTCTCTCTGTTTCTCTCTACTCAAAGTTGAAACATAATGATAAGAAATAGATACATTTTTTTTTTAATTCATAGGCTTACTTCTCAGTCAAGGAAATTTCTAATTCGGGCACAGAAAAGAAGGGGGAAGAGAAAAGAGAAGCCCAACTAGAGGAAGAAGGAGCTAAAGAGTGTTTTGCCCTAATCGATGGGGTGCCACAATGTTAGCTATCAATGTTAGCCTATCAAAACGGTAATGACACATATGTGATAGGCACAAGGGAATCATTTGTAGAAGAATGAATATTTTGGGTATTATTTCAGCTTTTAAAAATTTATTCCATTTTTCAGGGGGAACATGTTATATTTCAAGGAAACGTCAGCTTTAAATGTTGACCCACTGAATGTTTCATCATTTCAAATAACTGCACCAAATCCAGTCACTAAGTTTTTCTTTCATTGAATAGACACTGACTTCTAAGTCAGTATATTTGAGAACTAACAGGCAAAGAGAAAACTCAGCCCTCTCCTGCCACTCTCCCATGTTCCCAGGCCCAGCACGCTCCGTATTTGCTCCGTATTTCGCTGCCGCAGTCCAAGCATTCTCCACATACAGGGCCGGCCCTGGCTGCATTCCTCCCTCAGCAGCGCAGGCTGCAGGCCTCTCCTATTTCTCCCCGGTGTTTTGAAATACATGCTGTGAACTCCAGTCTCGTAAATAAGTCTTTCTATACATACACTAAGAACTTGATAGTAGGCATCTGAGTTTTCCTTTTCCATTCCCCAGCCAGCTTTCCTAGTGGTGCCTCACTTGCACTCATACAAAATAGATGCAGTAATATCCTTTTAATTGTGGCTGTCGAAAACATATCAGTCAACTTTTACACGAATCAAGCGTATTTAGAGGCATCCTGCTCCGTTCTAAAATTAGGTCAGTGCATCCACAAAATGCTGTCTATCTCCCGAGGCCCTCCATGCCCAGTGCCATCTGTGTTCTCCTGCCCCCAGAGCCTCCCCCTGACATTTTCCTGCTTCTGTATTCTTTTCTTGATTCTCTTACTGTGGCGCTGTCGGAGAATAGCAGAACCAAGGAGAGATTCTATTAATCGGGATAAGCAATACCAGGGACTGTAGTACCGAAACTCCAGCTTTCAGTGGCTCAACTTAACACCACATTATTTCTTTTTCTTTTTTGATTATTTACTTATTTATTTTATTCATTCACTTTAATTTGACCAGAGCGCGACACATGCAAGAGAAAGAAAGAGAGAGAGAGAAGAAAGCAAGTCACCAGATCCAGGACTCGAACCATGGTCAGCCATGTGGGAGTGCCAGCACCCCAACCCCCAAACCTGCTGGTCCCCATCACCAGGTTATTTTTTATGCAGTGCCCATTATTCCTTGTCTGCAAGCAATGCCTGTCTCCTGGCTCCTTCTATCCTGTGGTGGCCCCATCTTTTAGGCCCTCAGAATCCTTCCTTTTTAGGGTAGACTGGGAAAGAGAGGGGATGGAAGCTTTCATGGACCTCATTGTGATCACAACTACAAGTTCACTGGCCAGCACTCAGTCACATGGACTGTCTAGATGCTAGAGGGACTAGGAAATGATCTGAGCTGTGTGACAAAAACAATCTCTCCCACATGCAAAGCCTCTCACTTCTTTCTAGTCATACTGTCTCAAGCCAGTGCGTGCTTTTATGTACACACCTCTCTAACCCTCTCAGTCACCCTGCGGCCCACTCTGCCTTACCGCTCTGGCACGACCACTTGAACCCACAGCGAGTTATCTTCTCACAATCTCCGTGTGTGTTACACCCTGCTACCTTAAGTTCCAGGTAGGAAATAAATGCTTTCTAAGTTCCTATCTTTAACTCAGATGGTGTTAATCCTTTCGATCGTTTTGGATCTTTGTCGGGAATAAAGACTGAGGGGGAATCAAGCAGACAGAATTGTCACCAGCTACCATAAGAGACCATGTATGCCAAGTGTAAGAAACATGGCCACAATAAAGAAAATAATTCTAGAGGACAGGGAAGTGGAAATAAGAAGTTACACTTTTTCCTAGAACCTAACAATGATTTTTGATAGTTGCATGTCTGATGTCTTTCACAATTCCCTGAGATAAAAAGATAAATCCCCAGCACTGAAACGCTGAGCCTAAGGACAGATCTAGAGTTAGAAAGGAGAACCTAGAACAAGCTGCATGTGGAAATAACTTGCAATTTTCAGACCTGAGGTCACTGACCCAAAAGACGAGTTAAAATATTATGAAAAACAATCTTTACACTAAAAGTCACTAAACCAGTTTTCTTCTCTCCCCAGAAACAAAAGAAAAAAAAAAATCCACCACGCAAAGACGTCACTGCTTTCTCTGGAACCCAGAGTCATCCAACACACTGCAGGGGAAAGAAAAAATTAGAGGAAAAATATTGCTGAATTTTTTTAGTCTTCGCATGTATCCACCCAGTTAATCATAAGTGGCAAAATTAAATGCTCCTATTTGACTTAATTATGATAATAAGGACACATCATTATGTTTCTGGCCATGGTACAGTTTTTCTAACATTTTTTTCAGGCATATTAACTTTGATTTTTATCTCTTATGAGAGTATAACAGTCTATTTGATTTGAATTGCCCTATTGTTGTTGAAACTATTTTTTTTTAAGAAGAATTATTCTAGGGACCAGTGATGGCATAATGGTTACATCACTGGACTCCCATGTAGTTGACTGCGGTTCAAGTCCTGGACCTGGCAGCCTAAAACTCATGCCAGGCACGTGTGCATGCATGCTCAAAATCTCAAGAGGAGAATGGAGGAGAAGAAACTGCAGTGTGGTTATCCCCCCTGGGGGTGATTTCTCTTTTTCTGTCTGTCTTTCTGGTGAGTGCATGCACCCTATAGCAATAAAATCTCACTCTACAAAAGAAAAAGAAAAATTATACTAAAGCTTTACACCAGGTCAGAGTTTTCTGACTGGATGGGGTAACAGTAGGTGTGATCATTAAAAGTGACACAATAACTTAGACCAGAATAAAAAATGTCCCAGTCTTTATTACTTACAGTAAATTATAGATTATTCTTTTTCAAAAGGGTAAAAAAAGAATCTTGTGTGAGTAATAAGATAACTTTTTGCACAAATAACCAATAACATGAGTTAGGCAGATGTTGTTTATAAATCCTACTTGTGCCATTTTTCTGGGAAATTATTCTATTTAGGAAAATGAAAATCATTCAAAGTGCAAAACAATAGATTGTGAGACCTTATTATAATATACAGGAGACAAAGTTCAAATCCCTTCTAAGTCTAAACTCTAAAATCATGAATGTGTCACAGTTGGATTCTTCTGGTTGCAGAAAAGGTCTACTTATAACAAGCCTCGGTAATAAAGGGCAATTGACAATTTACTATAAAATTATGGGGTCTACCATGGAAGCTATGGTATTCTTACCTCTTTCTGGGTCTTCCTCTTTTTCTGCTGTATCTCTGCACTTCCAGTTGATATGGAAGAAAATGACTGACAATATAAACCAACACATCCTCTACTCAATAGAGTACTCCCACCAAGTTCCACTCCTCAAGTCCTGCAAATGCATCTCAGATTGTTCCAGTTTGAATCCAGTTTTCAACCTATAATCCACTCAAGGCAGTGCATTTCATATAAATGGCGATCAGAGTCTTACTGCTGGTGCAGTTCAAAGAAAATGCAGTCATCCCTTGGGATCCTCTGGGATGGGTTCTAGGGATCTCCACTCATACCAAGATTTGCAATGCTCTAGTCCCTTGTATAAAATGGCGTAGTCTAGGTGTTTGTGCCCCAAATCCTGATGAGATGAAAACATAGAGGAAGGGAGATTGTAGCATGACCATGTCCCATGGGAGGTGTTTCCTCTTTCTTCTCTTCCTGTCTCTGGCAATTACAAAAAAATTATTTAAAATCGTTTGCACATAAACTATTCATATTCTCCTGTACACCTTCAATCATACATCTCTAGATTACTACCTAATACAATGGAAATGCTATGTAAATAGTTGTTATATTGTATCATATAGGGAATAAGAGCCCCCAAAAAGTCTGTACATGATCACTCAGTACAGAGGCAATTTTTTTTTTCTCAAATATTTTTGATCTGCTGTTGGTCAAATCTGTGGATGCAGATCCCACAGATTTGGAGCACAGACTGTGTAGAGCAATAAAAAAGGCAAGAACAGTATTACTATAAAACCAAGAAAAGTAAGCTATTACAATGACTAATGGCCTACTTTAACGACTTCAGTTACAACTTTTTATTGATCTGACTGGTTAACCACCCAGTTTGATAGCAAGCCACATGCCCTCACCATGAGCTACTTAAAGATTCAAGTTAAGGTATTTATTCCATTATTGGCTTCCACGGACACCTCCTAACCTTGAGGAAGACTCCCGACGACATCTTAAGGCTTGCATAGTCTTACTCTTGCTACCTACCCAATCCTATATGCTTTTCAAGTTTTTTGTTTTGTTCATTTTTGCCAGAGGGCACATGTACTTGCAGAGAGAGGGGAAGAAGGAAAAAGCACCCCCCGAGGGAAATGGTCATGCTGCCATCCTTTCTCCTCCATTTCTCCAACCCATCGGGAACTTGGCCACATGGGCACACATGCCTGACACGTTTCAAATCACTGGCATGTATTTCAAGTCAACCAAGATTGTGACTGTTGGTCTGCCATATGGGATCTGGATCCCTTAATTACTGGGCCATGGTGCTGGCCGGTTCTTCAAGTTCTTACAACTCCAATTTCTTCCTTTAAGTTATTTCTCATTACCAAGTCCACAGGGCTCTTTTTTGGGGGAGAAGGAGAATTTATTTATATATTTTTTGCTCTCATTCTACACTGCCACACAGGCTCCAAATTGCTCAGCTTTAGGACACTCAGTTCACAAAGACCCTGATGTGGATGTCATTCCCTGGAATTCTACTACGCAGCAATCCTGTTCACCTGGTAAAATGCTGAGAGTTTTCCTTTTTTGTTCTCATTTATTTATTTATTTATTTTATTGGTGTAGGTAACCTTCTTCTCTAACCACATAGCAAACTTTGAGGGACCGAAATCATGGATTATGCTATTAATTATTTATTGTTGCATAAAGCGTTATACAAAAGTTTAGCAGCTTAAAACAGTATTTTAACTCACACGATTTCTGTAGATCAGGAATCTGGGAGCGGTTCCGTGGGTCAAGCTGTCAGCCAGGGCTGCAGACTTATGAGAAATAACCCAAAGGCTTGACCAGGCCTATAAGAGCCACCCCAAGATGGCTCCCTCAGACTGCTGTGAACAAGATTCCTAGCTGGATTTGGGAACCGCAGCTCATCACAATATGGCTTCTCTACAGGGCTACCTGGGTGTCCCCACAATGTGTCAGCTATTTTCCCTAGAGGAAGTAATCTCGGATGGAGAGAGAGAGAACGCCATGATCCCTCTTTAAGACAGTGTCCAAAGTCACACACCACAACTTCTATTCTATTCTATTAGTTGCTTCTGCAAGTCACTAAACCCAGCTCGCACTGAAGAGAAGGGAAATCAGACTCCACCTCTTAAAGGAAGGCATACCAAACAGTGTGTGGATTTTTTTTTTTTTCTTAATGAGAGAGACAGAGAGGGAGAGAGACTGAGATTTTGGCAGCATGTCCCTACATGTTCCCTGTCACAGCCTCTCAGTTAGCTAGGATCACAGTCCTGTGCCCCTGGCCTTCGCCCATTCAGGCCCTGGGGCAGGAACCAAACCTGGGCTTCCTATATGGCCCCAGTCAAGGCACAGCAGCACCCTCCCACTTGCAACCACCAGGGCTGGACCTGTGGATATACTTCTTAAACTGCCACTATATATATGTATATATATATATGTGTGTGTGTGTTTGTGTGTGTGTGTGTGTGTGTGTAGTTTTGTTTTGTTTTGTTTTGAGAGAGAGATTTTTGTGATAGGGAACATACACTCGCTAGAGAGACGGAGAAAGACAGAGAGAAAAAGCGAGAAATCATCCCCCGGGGGGATGGCCATGCTGCAATCCCCCCTCCTCCATTCTCCTTTCAGGATTTTGGGCATGCACATACATGTACCCAATGTGACTTTCAAGCTGTTGGGTTCAGAACCACAGACCATGAACCATGGTCAGCTATGTTGGAGACAAGCACCTCAACCAGCATGCCACCTGCTGGTCCCCAGAATAATCTTTTTAATGACATCTCCAGATCTACTTTTGAGCCAGTGCATCTTCATTTTTTTCTGATTGACTGTATTATATAATACTGAGAAAAATGTACCAAAGTGAGATATAGGAACAAATCTGTTCATACATAAAAATATTTGGTTTTGTTTCCAATTTTCTAAAAGAAAAAAGAAGTTTAATTTATGTTTTTATCAGTTAATGCATCATTTCCTTCCTACAATATCCATCAGTAGAGCCTTGTTATATGTTAGACACAATGACACGGCAAAGAGACACAAATTGATTTAGTGTCTGCTCATATTGTATGTGAGAGTACCTTGGAGAAATTTTAAAAATAATTTTGTCTGCATTGGCCCTGTAGCCTAGGGGTTAAGGGATCTGGCTCCCGCATAACTGACAACAGTTTGAATCCCTACTTCAGAGTCTTGAGAAACATGCCAGGCACATATGCCTGTGTGCCCCAAATCCTTGTAGTATGGAGAAATAAAAGAGAAAGGATTGTAGCATGACCACACCAAAAGTGGGTTGCTCTCTCTCTCTCTCTCTTCCCTCTCTCTCTCTGTCTCTGTGTGTGTGCATGTCTGCCTCTCTTTGGCAAGCTCTCATATCCTCTGGCAATTTATTTATTTATTTTTCCCTAATTCCCAACCCAGAAAATTAAGTCAGAGTTTCTTGGAGAGCAAAACTTGGTCTTGGTACTTTGTACAGTTCTCTAGATGATTTAAATATACAGCAAGGGACTAAAACTATTGTTTGGTTTTGGTCATTTGGTGATTTTGGATGTCTTTTCTATGGTTTGTTCTCTTCCATAAAAATCTTCTGACTGTACAGCCGTTCCCCTGTGCAAGGCTTATTGTGCAAAGATAGATTCATCTTAGACCCAAATCTAGAAGTTGATCTCCTTTTAGAAAAAAAAAATAATAATAGTCTGTGTTTCTTAATCCTCTGGCCCATGGTATATCTTTAGATGTTTGGGTTTATGGAAATTATCCCAGTGGTTTTTTTCCCCTTGTTCGATAGAGTTAATGCTCTGGATACCGCTGGCAGGGGCGTCTGCGGCTAGATTGTAACTAAATGGAGCACAGAGTTCCTCTCAGCTGGACTAGGAGCAAAACGTCAAGAGATGAGAGAGTACTCTTCAGAGATTCACGAAAGAGAGGTGTGTGGGGTACAAGATGTCTCAGAGATGTCAGGGGAGCACAAGACTATGTGATTGCCGGCTTCATGTAAACACCAGGCGTCCGGGTAAAGATGGCGGCATCAGCTTCCTGCACCCGTTTTTCTGTGTGCAGAGCTTTTCCAAAGTAATTTGTCTCCGGCTCACTACAGACTTCTCTCACCTCTGGGTGGAGCTGAGCTCAGGAAAACAAGGTAATTTTGAAAACACCTCACCTATCCCTGAAGAGAATTTCTTAAGGCCTTTTATAATCTATCTTTCTCTACCTATTTCCTTTTATACCATTCAAAATCAGACCTGCTGAATCCAGAACCAGTGGCAGCTGTTGGGGCTCGGCACTAACAGGCTCTGGGACTCAGGACGTGACCTTTCAGTGAGATCTGTCGTAACCCATGAGACATCTCTGGCTACTTTCTAATTATTTCCATTGCAGAGGGTCCTGAGTTATTTGATGAATCATGCCATTTTCATTAAAGAGTAAACCAACGGTGATAACAGACTCATGGCCACACACACAAGAATCATGGGTTCGTGACTGGGGTCCAGAGAGCAGATCTGGACATAATCACAGCATACTGTGTCACTGGCACTATGGAGTGTGAGTGTAAGGAAAGGACCAGATCGCCTCAACCACGCATTTTAGCAAGGGCTGGGATTATGGTTTATTTCCCACGAATACATTTAAAATGGAAGCTATCGGGGCCAGCAGATGGTTTGGGTCCCTGACCCAGTAGCTTGAAAACCACACCAGGCATGTGTTCCGGCTTATTGTGCAAAGATAGATTCATCTTAGACCCAAATCTAGAAGTTGATCTCCTTTTAGAAAAAAAAAATAATAATAGTCTGTGTTTCTTAATCCTCTGGCCCATGGTATATCTTTAGATGTTTGGGTTTATGGAAATTATCCCAGTGGTTTTTTTCCCCTTGTTCGATAGAGTTAATGCTCTGGATACCGCTGGCAGGGGCGTCTGCGGCTAGATTGTAACTAAATGGAGCACAGAGTTCCTCTCAGCTGGACTAGGAGCAAAACGTCAAGAGATGAGAGAGTACTCTTCAGAGATTCACGAAAGAGAGGTGTGTGGGGTACAAGATGTCTCAGAGATGTCAGGGGAGCACAAGACTATGTGATTGCCGGCTTCATGTAAACACCAGGCGTCCGGGTAAAGATGGCGGCATCAGCTTCCTGCACCCGTTTTTCTGTGTGCAGAGCTTTTCCAAAGTAATTTGTCTCCGGCTCACTACAGACTTCTCTCACCTCTGGGTGGAGCTGAGCTCAGGAAAACAAGGTAATTTTGAAAACACCTCACCTATCCCTGAAGAGAATTTCTTAAGGCCTTTTATAATCTATCTTTCTCTACCTATTTCCTTTTATACCATTCAAAATCAGACCTGCTGAATCCAGAACCAGTGGCAGCTGTTGGGGCTCGGCACTAACAGGCTCTGGGACTCAGGACGTGACCTTTCAGTGAGATCTGTCGTAACCCATGAGACATCTCTGGCTACTTTCTAATTATTTCCATTGCAGAGGGTCCTGAGTTATTTGATGAATCATGCCATTTTCATTAAAGAGTAAACCAACGGTGATAACAGACTCATGGCCACACACACAAGAATCATGGGTTCGTGACTGGGGTCCAGAGAGCAGATCTGGACATAATCACAGCATACTATGTCACTGGCACTATGGAGTGTGAGTGTAAGGAAAGGACCAGATCGCCTCAACCACGCATTTTAGCAAGGGCTGGGATTATGGTTTATTTCCCACGAATACATTTAAAATGGAAGCTATCGGGGCCAGCAGATGGTTTGGGTCCCTGACCCAGTAGCTTGAAAACCACACCAGGCATGTGTTCCCAAAATCCTGAAAGGAAAATGGAGGAAAAAGAATTGCAGCATGGTCATCCCCTCCTTCCTGGGGGAAAGGGGATGATTTCTCACTTTCCCTCTCCCTGTCTCTGTCTCTGTCTCTCTCTCCCTCTCTCTCCTACACCATGTACACTAAGGCAAAAACCTCTACAAATAAATTTGAAAATTGAAGCTATCATTGGATAAAGATAGACTGATACAAATGTGACTTTTAAAAATTATTCCTCAGGAACAGCAGTTAGTGCCTGTCCTATGTCGCTGGACTCCCATGTAGTAGACCATGGTTCGAGTCCCAGACCCGGTGACTTAAACTCATGCCGGGCGTGTGTGCATGCATGCCCAAGATCCCAAGAGGAGAATGGAGGAGAAGGGATAGCAGCATGGCCATCCCCCTTGTGGGGATGATTTCTCACTTTCCCTCTCCCTGTCTCTGTCTCTGTCTCTCTGGCAAGCACACATGCCCTATAACAAAAACCTCTCCAAAAAAAAAAATTATTCCTTATATGGCTACTGCCCCTCTTTAGTCCCTTGTTAAATAACATAATAATGCTATAATTATTGATTACCAATATATGCCAAGCCCTGTTTTATGACCTTTATATTAAAGATTCCCACAAAAAGCTATTTATTATGATTATCCCTGTTACGAAAGAGAAAACTGAAACCCAGAAAGTTAGAATCTCTGACCAATAATTATTTCCACTTCAATCTTCTCTCCTCTTTTATTTTTCTTTTTTTTCAAGCTTACTTTCTGTTCCACCTTCCTTTTTCTCTATTTTTTCTTTCCTTTTCATTTGCTGCTTTGCATTTCAGAAGCAAGAAATTCAGTCTTAGAAGTGTAAATGTTGACCTCAAGGAAAAAAAAAAAAATATATATATATATATGAGTGGACTTGAAATTACTGTTAGAAAAGGAGAAAAAAAAATAAGAACAAGGATTTACTCCTGACCCAACCCTCCGCTCTCCTTACTGGCTGCAGAAGAAGCCGGCTGACTCACCTGACTGCCAAAACAGGTTTGGAGAGGAGGGAGAGACAAACATGTGACCCTTGTGACCACACTTGCCCCACCTCCCACCCACTCAGACAGGAGGTTGGTAAACGTCACCTCTTGGATTCCGAATAGTCTAGTTCCAGTTCGGCTCTCAACACCATCCTATCCTCAGGCCACGCTCCCCAAAGAATCTGCTGCATTCGAGCTGAGGGGTTAACAGTGACATTTGTACAAATTCTTTACAAAACTTTTCTCCTGTGTCATCTCAGTTAGGTGCTTGTAGTATCTGGTAGATGAGCACTAAGGTAAAAGTGAGGACGGCGTTCCCATCAACTAGCTGGACACCTTAAAAACAAAACCAATCCTAACATCATTGTTCATTTTAGTAGTTTTCTAAGGCAGTTTCAGTAAAAACCCAAAGTCAGAGAACATGTGGTAGCACGGACTGGAGCTCTCTCTGGAGAGTCTGTCTAAAGTCATGGGTAGACTCCTCCCAATATCTGCATGTCGGACTTACTGGGTGAAAGATTTCTTCTTGGGACCTTCCAGAAAATTCTATCTCCTTTCCAGACATAAACTCTTTCTTCATAAATGGGAAGGAGTTTAAAGATACAAAAATTTGGACTTCTCTTTTTATGAAAAATGTGGATGTGAATAGAAATAATTAACCTGAGGGTTTAATTAATGTTCACAGGTAATTTTCAACCTGTGACTCTATTGGTCTCTGTAAGATTTGTCAAGAGCCTTTGTGTGAGATTAGTACACTCCCCTTAATTCCTCCTTCTAGTGGAATTTCATTTAGCCTCACATTCTCAGCTGTCCTGTACTCCTGCCAGAAGTCCCAGTCCTCCTCAGGGGTCATTTAGTGATGGTTTATCAAACAGAAAGAACCAAACACTGGAATTCCTAAATCTAAGCAGAATTTTTATCATTATATGTAAAACAAAGTTGAGAAGCCCCCACATTTCTTAGAAGTAACACCTGTTTAGGAAAAAAAAAAAAATTGGGTTTTTTCCTACTAAAGCAGATAGTTTCAGTTAGAACTCTGCTTTTGCAGATCAGAGCATTTTCATTAGTCTACATAGTAAATGTCATTCATCTAATTTTACATACATAGGGTAAACATATAATTTGTGATTTAAACCAAGACTTTTTAATTATTTTTTAAAATTTTGCTGGAAGTTGCTTATGCTTGCCAAAGAAAGAGAGGGAAGGTAAGTGCCCCCAGTGGGGAATGATCATGCCACAATGGCCTCTTCACCGTTTCTCTTTTTGGGATTTTGGACATACAGCCCCCAAAATAGGTTTTGCCATGGGTCTTTTGGGTCATGTACAGCACAGCCAGCATGTTTTTCAAGCCACCGTGTCTAGGACTTGAACTGCACAGTCAGCCATGTGAGATCTAGCCACCTTTACCACCAAACTGTGGGCTGACCCAAACCAAGACATCTTAAAGAGTAGAAGGGGGTTATACAAACCATCACAAAGGACAACAAGAATGTCCAGAGGGGAAAAAAATTTTTTTTATTACATCAGAGTATGGCAAGGATATCATTTACTTTCTTTTTTATACTGAGCAGTAAATTTGTTCTGCTTGCTTGAAAAATAATCCTACATTCTAAGTCTCAGCTAATCTGTTCTGAACCTCATTATATATTTTATTCTTGTAAAACTGAGATGTAGGTTTTCACGTATCTAAATTACCTTTTTTGTTACTATTAATTTGGTATTTTGTTGTTTAGTTTTTTTGTTACAGGGCACTTGCGCTTGCCAGAGAGACAGAAAGAGAAGAGAAAGCAAGAAATCACCTACCCCCCACTCCAGGGAGGATGGCTACACCACAATCCCCTTCTCTTTCTTTCTTCTCTTAGGACCTTGGTACACACATACACACACGCTTGGCATGTGTTTCAAGCTTCTGGGTCCAGAACTTGAACCACACAGTTGGTCATGTGGGATTTAGCCACCTCAACTGGCCCTCTTTTTTTTTTTGTTATGTCTATTTTCATTTTATATCTTTTTAAGTTATTTTATTAGTTAACTTTATTTATTATTATTATTTTCCATTTGATCAGAGAGAGACAGAGAAAAAGAGAGAAGGAGAATGAGAAAGCAAGCCACCAGGTCCAGGACTCGAAGCACAGTCACCCATGCAAGAGTTCAGTGCCTTTAACCACCATGCCACCGGCTGGCCCTTATTTATTTTTTAGAAGTTTGGGTTTCTTTTTTCCTTAGGGCATGTATGTGAGAGAGAGAGACAGAGAGACAGAGAGACAGAGAAAGACAGTGAGAGGGAAAGTGAGAAATTGCCCCCCAAGGGGGGATGGCCACACCACAATCCTTTTTCCTCCATTCTCATTTTGGGATCTTGGGCACATGTGCCCATGCACCTGGCATGATTTTCACACCAAAAGATTTCTTCTTGGGACCTTCCAGAAAATTCTATCTCCTTTCCAGACATAAACTCTTTCTTCATAAATGGGAAGGAGTTTAAAGATACAAAAATTTGGACTTCTCTTTTTATGAAAAATGTGGATGTGAATAGAAATAATTAACCTGAGGGTTTAATTAATGTTCACAGGTAATTTTCAACCTGTGACTCTATTGGTCTCTGTAAGATTTGTCAAGAGCCTTTGTGTGAGATTAGTACACTCCCCTTAATTCCTCCTTCTAGTGGAATTTCATTTAGCCTCACATTCTCAGCTGTCCTGTACTCCTGCCAGAAGTCCCAGTCCTCCTCAGGGGTCATTTAGTGATGGTTTATCAAACAGAAAGAACCAAACACTGGAATTCCTAAATCTAAGCAGAATTTTTATCATTATATGTAAAACAAAGTTGAGAAGCCCCCACATTTCTTAGAAGTAACACCTGTTTAGGAAAAAAAAAAAAATTGGGTTTTTTCCTACTAAAGCAGATAGTTTCAGTTAGAACTCTGCTTTTGCAGATCAGAGCATTTTCATTAGTCTACATAGTAAATGTCATTCATCTAATTTTACATACATAGGGTAAACATATAATTTGTGATTTAAACCAAGACTTTTTAATTATTTTTTAAAATTTTGCTGGAAGTTGCTTATGCTTGCCAAAGAAAGAGAGGGAAGGTAAGTGCCCCCAGTGGGGAATGATCATGCCACAATGGCCTCTTCACCGTTTCTCTTTTTGGGATTTTGGACATACAGCCCCCAAAATAGGTTTTGCCATGGGTCTTTTGGGTCATGTACAGCACAGCCAGCATGTTTTTCAAGCCACCGTGTCTAGGACTTGAACTGCACAGTCAGCCATGTGAGATCTAGCCACCTTTACCACCAAACTGTGGGCTGACCCAAACCAAGACATCTTAAAGAGTAGAAGGGGGTTATACAAACCATCACAAAGGACAACAAGAATGTCCAGAGGGGAAAAAAATTTTTTTTATTACATCAGAGTATGGCAAGGATATCATTTACTTTCTTTTTTATACTGAGCAGTAAATTTGTTCTGCTTGCTTGAAAAATAATCCTACATTCTAAGTCTCAGCTAATCTGTTCTGAACCTCATTATATATTTTATTCTTGTAAAACTGAGATGTAGGTTTTCACGTATCTAAATTACCTTTTTTGTTACTATTAATTTGGTATTTTGTTGTTTAGTTTTTTTGTTACAGGGCACTTGCGCTTGCCAGAGAGACAGAAAGAGAAGAGAAAGCAAGAAATCACCTACCCCCCACTCCAGGGAGGATGGCTACACCACAATCCCCTTCTCTTTCTTTCTTCTCTTAGGACCTTGGTACACACATACACACACGCTTGGCATGTGTTTCAAGCTTCTGGGTCCAGAACTTGAACCACACAGTTGGTCATGTGGGATTTAGCCACCTCAACTGGCCCTCTTTTTTTTTTTTGTTATGTCTATTTTCATTTTATATCTTTTTAAGTTATTTTATTAGTTAACTTTATTTATTATTATTATTTTCCATTTGATCAGAGAGAGACAGAGAAAAAGAGAGAAGGAGAATGAGAAAGCAAGCCACCAGGTCCAGGACTCGAAGCACAGTCACCCATGCAAGAGTTCAGTGCCTTTAACCACCATGCCACCGGCTGGCCCTTATTTATTTTTTAGAAGTTTGGGTTTCTTTTTTCCTTAGGGCATGTATGTGAGAGAGAGAGAGACAGAGAGACAGAGAGAGAGAGAGAGAAAGACATTGAGAGGGAAAGTGAGAAATTGCCCCCAAGGGGGGATGGCCACACCACAATCCTTTTTCCTCCATTCTCATTTTGGGATCTTGGGCACATGTGCCCATGCACCTGGCATGATTTTCATACCACTGAGTCCAGGACTCGAACTACAGTTGGCCATGTGGGAATCCAGTGATGTAGCCACTATGCCATCTGCTGGCTTCCCCCTCTTTTTTTCTTTTTTTTTAATTGTCAGGTGTGAGTGCCTACTTGGGGTGGCAGGAGTGGAGGACAGAAAGCCCACTCGTAAGGCATGGTTATTCTGCAGTCTCTTCTGCCCATTCCTCCATCCCGTCATGACCTTGTGTAGGCAAGTGCACATATCCAGCTGCCGGGCTGGGATTTGACTGTGATCAACCATGTGTGATCCATACCCCTTAACTAGTAGGCAACAGGGCATGCCCCAGATATCTAAATTTCTATGAATCCTTCAGAAGATTGTTTTAAAATACCTATAGTCAGGGACCAGCAGATAGTGTAATGGTTATGATGCTGGACTCCCACACAGTTGATTGCAGTTTGAGTCCAGGGCCTGGTGGCTTAAAACACACCAGGAGCATGTGTGTGCATGCCCAAAATCCTGAGAGGAGAATGAAGAAGAAGGGATTGTAGTGTGGCCATCTTCCCTAAGGGGTGATTTCTTGCTTTCTGTCTGGCTGTCTCTCTCTGTTTCTCTGGCGAGTGCACGCATACACCCTATAGCAAAAATCTCTCTCAAAAGAAAAACAACTACACTCCTTCCCATTATTTTAACCTCTATTTAAACTAGTTTATTTTGAACAACTGTGATGCTTATTTACTTGGCATATTTACTTTGGAAGTAAAGTGTCAATGTTTCCCCCAAATTCTCGAAGTTTTACCAGGACAATGGATTTACCTTTCAGAAGAATTCGGAGTATCTGAATATATTAGCAATTTACTTTTCATTATCTGGTCATCAAATTCTTACTCTCCAGCCCCCACCCCATGAGTCAGTTGACTGCCTCCTTTATAGATAGATACAGATGTAGAAATAAAAATAGAGCTAGATAAACAGGGTTAGGCTCAGAACATGATATCCCAAAGTACAGTGCTTCAGCCTGATAAGAACTTTGAACTCAAGGAGACTGGAAGGGCCTCAGAAGCAAGAAGTTCTCGCTAATCTTCTCCCACCCTTCCTTCTCCTTCCTCCATTTCTCAAACATATCACACAAACTATAATTCCTCTTTCTGAGGTAGGTCTTCTTTTCCACAGAACAACTGATAAAACCTAAAAATGTCACTCTCGGACTTCTCTCCTCTGAAGACCTTCATGCAGGTGTCCGGTCCTACACTCTGAGGAAGAATCACTATACAGGAAGCCAAGAAGAGTCTGAGCAAACAGGTCTTGCTAAGTTCCCCAAATGTATTACCGTTAGATCACATTCTTTTTTATCCAATCACATTTCTATGTGGTTTTCATTCTTCATCAAATCCAAGCACAGAGTTTGCACTGAGTCTTTGGGTCTTCATTTGTGAGGGCCCCACGTCATGTAAAACTTTGATGAAATATATCCGTTTTACTTTTCTCTCGCTAACCTATCTTTTGTTATTAGAGAGTTAGTTATGACACTCGTAATTGGTGGTGAAAAGGTGCTACCTTTTCACTTTCTGCTCTGTTGGTTTCTGGCACCCAGTGTGGGCTAGCTGAGAGACTTTCTTACACAGAGCCTGTAGATGAGATCCTGGGATGACTGACAAAAAGCAGACAGAAAGATAAGACTGTTTTTTTTAGTAAGGTCAACTCTCCTGTATCTCTGTCTCTATGCCCAATTAAGAGTATAAAGTAAAAAACAAACAAACAAACAAAAACACTTTTTCTTTCCAAATTCAGATTTGCAGGAGAAAATACTTTGGATGGTGACTCTTGTGTAAATTTTGTGGATGTCCATTTGGTTTTAATCCTTTAAATAAATTTTCTATGTTTTTCTCTAGTTAATCTTTTTTTTTTTTTTTTTCATATAGAAGTGTTCCTCATGGACCCTGAAATGGTTAAGGAAAAAATATTATACTTTTTTTTCCCCTAGTTCTACAGCTAGGTAGATGAGAGATGACTTGAACAGGGCATAATTCAAACACACATACACAGAGAAAACTGGTTTGAACATTCCAGATTTTACGAGGGCTCATTAGGGTCCAGACAGTACTACCCAGTAAAATACGGTGCTCTGCACGGCACAGGGAAGACTCCCTCCCTGGGAAAACTAATACCATTTGCCCTTGACCAGAGGCTGGCTGAATGCTGAGGGTGGATCGCGGCGTCGGGATCCTGTTGAGGGTGCTGTTTCTCTCTGGCTTCTCACTCACTCATGGAAGAAACAAATAAGCTTTTTTTAAAAAGGTCTCATTTGACTCTACTCTCATTTTTTTTTTCATAGTTAACATGATGTGATATGTTTATTTTTCTCCTGCTGTACACATTTTAAGCTTTCTAAAATTCTCTGGAATTAGATGAAGTACAAACAAATGACCAATACGAGGTTACAATGGTGGGAAAGATAGTGGGAAACTTAAAACTGGGAAATTCAGAGTTTTAATCAACGACTAACTGGGGAAAAAGATGAGCCAGCACTTAGCACTCACAAGAAATGGAGAGGACGTTTAACCCATGGAGCTTCCAGGCTGAACCCTGAGATGTTCTTGACTTATCTGCCACTGTCCTCCCGCCCCCATATTTGAGTTTAAATTATTTTCCCTTTCTACACTGGTTAACATGGTTTATACAGTTGCTTCAGGTAAGGGCACTAACAATTTCTGGAATACTTGCTCTCTATTAAAAGTATCAGCCATTTGTGACCATTCCACTCCAGAATCTAACTTATTGGCATTGGGAAGTCATTCTGAATTTCTAAATGGACAATGACATAATGTAATATACTTTATTACATAAGATTAAAGATTAATTTAGCAACGAATAAAATGATAATAGCTAACATTTGGCTTGTTCTTACTGGGCACCATAAGTATGGGATTAGATGGCACAGTAAATACACTTTATCAGGGGTCCCCAGCTCTCTAGGCTGGTCCAGGTCCTGTTGGGAGTCCACTCCTCCTCTCCAGCTGTGCGGCAGAGAGTAGGTGGCGGATGAGCCAGGGAGGCTTCATCTACGTTTGTAGCCACTCCCCATTGTTCTCACTGCTGCCTGGGCTCTGCCTCCTGCCAAATCAGTGGCAGTTGGATTTGATTGGATTAGATTCTCATGAGAGCATAAACTCATGAGATTATTCCATTGTATATTGCAATGTGGTAATAGCGGAAATGGGGTGCATGGTGGAAGTGGAGTACATGGTGGATGCGGTCCACTTGGATCATCCTGGACCAATCCCCCATCCCTGTTCATGGAAGGACTGCCTTCATGAAGTGGGTCGCTGGTGCCAAGAAGATGGGGACATGTGTACTGTACCTTCCAAAAAAACCCATGTGAGATAGACAGTTTTATCATCTCTATTTTCCAGGGAAAAAAAAAAACTATTTGTATTAAAATATCTTGCCCAGGTTCATAATTATAAAGGGGTGGAGCTAAGAGTCAAACCCATGATGTTTAGCTCTCAATCTTACCTAATTATGCACCAGACTACTGAGACTACACGGACCAGGCCATGATAAAAGCAGGAAAACTATGGAAGAAACTATTGCAATATTCCAGACAGAAGAGGATGAGGCACGAGGAAGGGAAGGGAAGGAAGATGTTACAGAAGAAGAGACAGGACGGTCATGTTCTCTGGATTTGTTAGATTATGAAGAAGTCAAAGACATATTTAGCTTGATTAATAGGAAGAATGTGGCTGGTAAACACCGAAAAGATTTTTGCTGAGTGGGGGAGTAATGCCTTTTTGGACATTTTGAATTTAAAGGCTATCTGGACTTGTGGCTGGACAGTGGCATCATGGTAAAATGCAACACTCTGCAAGGCTGACTCACATGAGAAGGTTCTGAGCTTACATCAGAGAACCTCCCTAAATTAACATACTTAACATACAGGACCAGCAGTTGGCGTAATGGCTATGTCGCTGGACTCCCATGTAGTTGACTGCAGTTCGAGTCCTGGACCCGGTGGCTTAAACTCATGCTGGGCATGTGTGCGTGCTTGACCAGGATCCCCCCCGGGGCATGATTTCTCACTTTCTGTCTCTCTATCTCTCTCTGTCTGTCTGGCGAGCACACGCACCCTATAGCAAAAACATCTCCAAAAAAAAAAAACAACATACATGTTAAGTGTGTAAAGCATGTAGGTGCCTATGGTCTGGGACTGGCTGATCTGGGATTGGATCTCAGCATCAATACCCTCTCCTTCTCCTGCTCTCTGTGTCTCTCACTCATGGAATAAATAAATAAATAAAATTGAAAGTGAGTATGGTGGTATGGTGGTTAAGGCATGGGACTCCCACATGGCTGATCATAAATCAAGTCCTGGACCTGGCAACTGTTTTCTTCCTTTCCTCCCCCACCCCCTTAGTGAGCACACATGGCTTATAGTAGATTTTTAAAAATAATAATAAATAAAATTGAATAAATAGTTCTTTAAAAAATAAAATAAGTGATCAAGCAAATAAATAAATAAAGGATATCTAGAAAAAGCAAAAGAAACTGGTATATCAAAATTGTTTGCAATGTACCAAATAAACAATGTAACCAAATAAACATTTGCTATATTTCTTCATCATATTTCACTTCTCTCAAAAAACACATTAGTGGGACCAGCAGTTAGCGTAATGGCTATGTCACTGGACTACCATCTAGTTGACTGTGGTTCAAGTCCCGGACCCAGCGGCTTAAACTCACGCCGGGCGCGTGTGCTTGCGTGCCCTAGATCCTGAGAGGAGAATGGAGGAGAGGGGATTGAGGCATGCCATCGCTCCTGGGGGATGATTTCTCGCTTTCTATCTCTCTGTCTCTCTCTGTCTTTCTGGTGAGCGCACGCGCCCTATAGCAAAAACCTCTCCAAAAAAAAAAAATTAGTGTAATCTTAAGATATTTCTGTGATGGGCCTTCACTGAGAGGAAATCACACTGGTGAAAAGTATAGGCTGTCTATTAACAAGAATCATAAAAAACAAGTAGAATTTTGTTGTAAAAATGAAAATAGTAGGGCTGGCCCTTGGCCTGGTGGTTAACAGAACAGGATCCTACTTGGCTGACTATGTGGTTTGAGCCTTAATGGCTTAAAAAATGCACCAGGCACATGTGCATGTGTGCCCCATATTCTGGCAAGATGAAGAAATGGAAGAGAACGGGACCAGCAGTTGGTGTAGCGGTTACATCACTGGACTCCCACATGGCTGACTGCAGTTCAAGTCCCAGACCCAGTGGCTTGAAAATCATGCTGGGTGCATGTATGTGCATGCCCAAGATGCTGTAAGGTGGAAAGAGAAGGGATTGTGGCATAACAATCCCCCCTCAGGGGTGATTTCTCACTTTCCTTCTCACTGTCTGTCTCTCTCTCTGGTGAGCACATACACCCTAAGGCAAAAAGAGAGAGAGAGAGAAAAACAGAAAAAAAGAAGAAAGAAAGAAACGGAGGAGAAGGAACTGAGGCATGACCACACACACTCCATTGTGGGGTACTATCTCTCTCTAATGAAAGCATAAGTCCTCCTCTCGAAAGGGAGAGCGAGAGAGAGAGAGAGAGAGAGAAAAAAGACAAGAACAGACTCTTGGGAACTCAATTTGTTGAAGATCATGGATTGTAATCAGCCAATCTTTTGTGTTTCCTTGACAACCAATAATTATCAGTCAGAGGATCATCCCTAATGAGGACTTTGATCCCGAGGCAAGGAGAGCTCCAAGTGTACAGATGTGGAGAGAAGGAATGAACGAGTGACAGAATGAACGAAGGAATGAACGGTGGATGTTTGGATGAATGGATGATCTACACATTTTAAGAAGAAAGAAATTCTCTCCACCTGGAATTTTCTTTTCCTGCTATTCCATTAAACCATATGAGTTCTTTTGTTTAAAACATTATTCAAAACTAACCTTTAAAAAAAATTCTGAGTGGAAAATTATTTGCCTCTACTTCCTTTGGTTTGAGCTATTTGGTTTGCTTTTTAAAGCAATCTTTAGAACACATTAGTGTGGGGCCAGCAGGTGGTGTACTGGTGTAGTCCAGTGCACTGGACTCTCACATGGAAGACTGTGGTTTGAGTCTCGGATCTGGTGGCTGAAGAGTCACATGGGACACGTGTGCATAAATGCCCATGATCGTAGGAAGAGAATGGAGGGGAAGGGATTGTGGTGTGGCCATCTGGGGGTGATTTCTCACTTTCCCTCACTCTGTCTCTCTGGCAAGCACATGCACTCTACGGGAAAAACCTTAAAAGCAAACAAACAAAAGCACATCAGTATAATCTCAAGACATTTCTACTAAAGGCCTTTAGGGACCTACGTTTTTCAGGAACTACCACTGTCCCAGAGAATTAGGCAGCAATTTTTAGTGTATTCAGAAACCCCTGCTAGGCCATATTTTATAGTTCATTGGGCAAACATATGTTGTACACTGTATGGGTCTTCATATTTATGTGAAAGTTGGCTTTTTTTCGCTTTCGTGAGAGCAAAAATTTCTTTCTGCTAACTAAATCTTGACAGGTACATTTTACAATTTCCAGAGGCATTTTCAAGTTATTCTTTCCAGACAGACATTAATTTATCTAGTTTATTGAAGGAAAATTATAATTCAACTCCAAAATAAGACCATCATGTTCTTTTCATCCTGACAGATTCATACCCACTAGAGTATACCATCTTCAATAAAAGGTGACCAACTCACTAGGTCACTGTGAGGCTTAATGAGGCTTTAGTAATGTGTATGCAACTATTCAAAGCTTATTGGAAAAGTGCTATGGCGGCCATAAAACGTTGGTCTTAATCTATTCATACACCATCTACAAATCCACTTGCATCAACCTAGCTTCTTTTAGAAGATCGTGTGGGACTGTAACTAGCTGTTTTCCCAAGCAGGTCAGCATGTCCTTGAGGACAGTTTTGATTATGGCCGATGTGACTAGATAAGAGGTCCTTGAATAGTAATATGACTCAAAATCACTTAGAAAGTCAGACCCCAGCTCTAGAGCTTCCAATCCCACAGTCCTAGTCTGGTGGGGACCTGGGGATGGGCTTCCCATCAAGTTCCCAGGTAAAGGGAATCCTCCTGGCCGAGGTACCACACTTACAGAACCCCTGCCTTGGGGAGAGCTTTCTCTCTCCGGTGACACTGACCACAAATGCCTCTAAAGGAAGCTGTGAGAACTTCTCCAGACGGGCTTAGATGTGGTCATTTATAATTAGATATATGGTTTTGTTTGTTTGTTTGTTTGTGTTCTTATTGTTTACTTGTCTGGAAGGGAGCTGTGAAGAAAAAAGACCACTTCAAATAGTCTTGTCTGTGAACCAGCAGTTAGCGTAATGGCTATGTCGCAGGACTCCCACGTAGTCAACTGCGGTTCGCGTCCCGGACCCGGTGGCTTAAAACTCACGCCAGGTGCGTGTGCGTGCGTGTCCAAGATCCCAAGAGGAGAATGGAGGAGAAGGGATTGCGGCGTGACCATCCCCCCTGGGGGGTGATTTCTCGCTTTCTGTCTCTATGTCTCTCTCTGTCTGGCGAGCACACGCGCCCTATAGCGAAAACCTCTCAAAAAAAAAAAAATACTCTTGTCTAGATCTAGTATTATTTGGTTAAATTTCTATGAAAGCCTACTTCTAAGTTCAGTACTGCTACTCTCACAGCCTCTCCAAAAACACAAACAAAACAAAACAAAGCAAAAAGTCTAAAATAAATGTTGTGGTCTCTCACCAGCACTTAAAAAGTTAACACCACCGAATAGATTCACTCAGGTCAGTGGAGGGTAAAACCAGCATTTGGAAATGCTGTGAGAACACAAATAGTTTAAACTGTAGAAGAGGCCTGAGGAAATTACAGAGGGAAAAACTTTCCATCCAAGGTTCCAGTTGCCAAGGAGTTTGTGTAGGTTGCTGGAGACCTCACCCCGCCATGGCTCCACTGTGACTCACTGTGTCCCTGGGAAGCCTCGGACTCAGCAACCATAGAGAACTCAGAAAGGCGGCTTTGATCTCTCCGGGATAAAATGCTCCAGAGAGCCTGGGTTTCTAAACACGGATGTTTCTGATCAAATAGCACAGCCCGTCCTGTTCCTAGAAGTCAGTCTGGCCCGCCTAGGTGGGAAGGTGGAGATTAAAGAACACTCTGTAATGGGTCCCGGAGCAGCAGCAGAGGAGGGAAGGTCAGGGACACCCTCAAGTCGGCTTAGAGGACTGGCATGGTCTGGTCCTTCAACGTCACGCCTGCTACATTCCTGGCATCCAGTTCTGACTCTTCTCTGTTAGAGTTTGGAGGCCTCCTACAGGTAGAAACCGCCTCGCAGACAAAATGGCTTTAAGCTGGGAAGCTTAAATACGTTAAATATGTTCACATTTTACCCTCGCAGGTTCAAATCCAATACAAACTAGGAGCAAATATTGTGTTTTGCTTTTCCCCACAGAGAGGAGATTCCCAGTGCTGCAGTGCTTAATCAAACTCGTGCTTAGTTTTCTCACACATCAATATACATACATATAGGGGCCAGCAGGTGGCGTGGTGGTTGAGGCACTGGACTCATAGAAATAACTTGGGGTCTTGCTAAAAACTAGAATTTGGTTCCATAGGTCCTGAGCTTCTCCATTTCTTTCTTTCTTTCTTCTTTTTTTTTGTAGAGGTTTTCGCTATAGGGTGCGGGCGCTCGCCAGACAGAGACAGAGACAGAGAGACAGAAAGCAAGAAATCACCCCCCAGGGGGGATGGCCACACCGCAATCCCTTCTCCTCCATTCTCCTCTTGGGATCTTGGGCACGCATGCACACGCGCCCGGCATGAGTTTTAAGCCACCAGGTCCGGGACGCGAACCGCAGTCGACTATGTGGGAGTCCAGCGACATAGCCATTACGCTAACTGCTGGTTCCCAAGCTTCTCCATTTCTAATAAACTCTCAAGCAATGTTGATTCTGCTGCTCTGAGGACTGGGCTTTGAGAAGCAAGGGAATTTATTTTCAATTTTTGCTACTCAGTTAAATCAGCAGGAGAGACTGCTGTTTTTGTTTGTTTGTTTTTTAGAGATTTTTGCTATAGGGCACGTGAACTCACCAGAGAAATAGAGAGACAGAAAGTGAGAAATCACCCCAGGGAGGATGGCCACATTGCAATCCCTTCTCCCCCATTTTCCCTTTGGAATTTTTGACACGGATGCACATATGCCTGGCATGAATTTTAAGCTGTCAGGTCCAGGACTTGAACCGTGGTCTACTACATGGGAGTCCAGGACATAACCATTACACCATCTGCCAATCCCTGATTGCTCTTTTTTTTAAGATTAATATCCAGGTGTCCAGAGATTCAACTGGCCTGCAGTGGGGCCTTGCATCTTGTAAACACTTCCCAGGTGATTTGTTATGCAACCAGGATCTAGAAAACAGATCACATTTATGCTTTTCTTACTGTGAGTAGCAATTATTAATGGGTCAAAGTCAGAAATAACATTTAAACATATAGCCATGTACTCAATAGCAATGCCTTGGTCAATGTCAGACCACATATACAAAGGTAGTCCTCTAAGGTCGTACCATATATTCTAAGTGTGTAGTAGGCTATTCCATCTAGATTTGGGTAACTGCACTCCTTTTTTTTTTTTTTTAAATAAGGTTTTTGTCACAGGGCTCATGCCCTCATTGGAGATAGAGAGAAATTGTAAGAGGGAAAGTGAGAAATCACTCCCGAGGGGAGATGAACATGCTGTCATCCCTTCTCCTCCATTCTCTTCCTAGGATTTTGGGCATGCACAGTCTAATAACTGCAGTTCTTTTCTTTTCTTTCTTTCTTTCTTTTTTTTTTTTTTTAGAATTATTTATTAGATTTTATTTGTTCACTTTTTATTTTAAATTTGTCCAGAAAGGACAGAGAGAGAGATAGGGAGAGAGAGAGGGAATGTGAGAAAGCAAGCCACCAGGTCTGGGACTCAAACCATGGTCAGCCATGTGGGAGTGTCCAGCATCTTAACCACCACACCACTTGCTGGACCCATGACTGGAGTGATTTTCAAGCCACCAGATCTGGGACTCAATCTGTCATTGGCCATGTGGAAATTCAGCACCTTCACCACTATGCCACCTGCTGGCCCTTATGAGTATGCTCAATGTTCACACATGATAAAATCATCTAATGACACATTTCACAGAGTGGATATATCCCAGTTGTTAGACAACACGTGACTGCATTGTTTAAATGAAATAGAATAAAGCAGAACAGAGCAGAGCACATTATGATAGTGTAAGCAGTATTTTGTGAAACTTTCATTTATCTATCTGTGTGGATATAAAACTCTCAACAGGGAACCAGCAGCTATGTCACTGGACTCCCACGTAGTCGACCGCGGTTTGCATCCCGGACCCGGTGGCTTAAAACTCACGCCGGGCGCGTGTGCGTGTGTCCCCAAGATCCCGAGAGGAGAATGGAGGAGAAGGGATTGCAACATGACCATCCCCCTAGGGGGTGATTTCTGGCTTTCTGTCTCTCTCTGTCTGGCGAGCGCACGTGCCCTATAGCGAAAAAAACTCTCAAAAAAAAAAAAAATACCTCTCAACATAAAATATATTTCTGAGGATTACAGTTCAAAGTTATGAAAGTCTGTTGCAACTACTTAACTCTGCATTGTAATGCTAATGTAGACAGACAATATGTAAATGAATGCACATGCTGTGTGAAATTTGTATTTTATGTAATTATTATAGGTTATAAAATGTTTTCTCTTGATTGCTTTTTGAACTCTTTTTAAAGGTAAAACCATTCTTGGGACCAGCAGATAATGAAGCAGTTATATCACTGGATTCCCACATGGTCTATCACGGTTCAAGTCCCAGACTCAGTGACTTGAAAATCATGCCGGGCATGTGCACATGTGTGCCCAAGATCTTGGGAGGAGAATGGAGGAGAAGGGATTACAGCGTGGCCATCCCTCCTAGGGGGATGGGGGATGACTTCTCACTTTCCTTCACACTGTGTTTGTTTCTCTCTCTAGTGAGTATATGTGCCATAAAGCAAAATCCTCAAACTTCTACAAAAAAATTTACAAAAAGGTAAAGCCATTCTTAGCTCCTGGACTCACAACAACACAACCGTCTGGCCTGTTCGGCCTGGGAGACTTATGTAGGTTGTTGACCCCTGACCTACACTGAGATATGTTGTTTCCACCCTCAACTTCATTTGATCAGTGATAACCAATAGCTTCATGCTTGGTCCCCAGATAGTCTCCTATTGAGATTGGTTACATCATCCTTTGTATTTTGAATAAAAACACCTGGTTTTAGAGGTGAGGCCTTTCATGGTTGTCAGTAAAAATAATACTGTTATTGTTAAAACAAAGTAATATTTTGGGCTTTAAAAATCTGTGTCAAAAGCCTGTGTTCGGGACCAGCAGTTAGCATAATGGCTATGTCACTGAATTCCCATGTAGTTGACTGCGGTACGAGTCCCGGACCCAGTGGCTTAAACTCACACTGGGCGCATGTATGTGTGTGTCCAAGATCACAAGAGGAGAATGGAGGAGAAGGGATTGCAGTGTGGCCATCACCCAAGGGGTGATTTCTAGCTTTCTGTTTCTCTGTCTCTCTCTGTCTTCCTGGCGAGCACAAGCAACCTATAGCAAAAACCTCTCCAAAAAAACCCAAAAACAAAAACAAAGAAAAAGAAAAGGCCTCTGTTCAATATGACAATGTAGTTTTGCTTAGACAAACTGAATAACTGGATAGAATGCGTGTGTCTTCACACCTCGGGAGCAGCACTGCACTCTGATAACGAAATCCCCCATGCCTCCATTAATTAATTGGCAGTTTCTCATACGAGTATGTTTTTAAAGGTTGTGCTTTGCAAGTGAACAACTGATGACAAATAATCATCAAAAGCAAGTAAGTTCCTTGTGGGAAACATGATTCTTTCTCTTAAGACACCTTTTGTTCTTGAACAGAAAACTGAACGCTTCAGTGGAAGCTGCCGTGAAAACATCCCTCCCTTTTCTCAGTTACTTGGCATATTGTACATTTGGTAGTCACCTGTAGGAGCACATTTTGAGCTGCTCATGGGACTAAAATAATGAAAGTAATTTGGGGAGGATCAGCTCAACAGCACAGCAGTAGCACGCTGCTCCTATGATGCCAGATCCGTGTGGCAGATTGCGGGTTCGGTTCCCTGGTTGGCCTGTATGTGCTGGGCTTGTGCACCCATAATCCTGGCTGGTCAGGAATGTGAAAGATTGCAATGTGAGGCCCCATTGAGGTTAGTTGTCTTTCTCTCAGTCTCATTCCCATGAAAAAAAAAAAACCAAACAGACTATGTATCTATAGTCATAGAAAGAAGGCTGGCCCTGTAGCACAGTAGTTAAGTGCTGTGCATCAGAAGCTGGATCTCACATAACCAACCATGGTTTGAATTTTTTTATTTATTTATTTTTATTTTTTTTTAATTTATTTTTATTTTATTTATTTATTTTTTTTTTATGGTTTGAATCTTATACCTGGAAGCTTGAAAAATATGCTAGACATATGTGCATGCATGTCCAAAATCCTGACAGGAAGGAAGAATGGAGGAAAAAGGATTGTAGCATGGCCATGCCCCCTTGGAAGGCTCTCTTTCTCTCTGGCCAGCACACATCTTCCTGACAAGTAAAGGAAAAAGAAAAGGGAAAAAAAAAGTGGGAGAGGCTGTTCTACTTATTTTGGACACAATAATCAAGACTTACTGAATATCCACTGTTGTCTGGTACTCTGCTCAGCCCTTGAAGATATGGCAGTTAAAAATACAAACCATGACCTCTGAACTTTTGGAACTTTCAAGATTATAAGCAGATAATGGCAGAGGCAGTCCTCAGGCAGTTACAGATAAAACTGTAATTAACTTTGATAAAACCAAAGGCAAGTGCTGTGAAGAGTGTATTGTGGAGGGCGTAGTTTTTAACTAGTTGTTTGAAAAGTAACATTCGACCTGAGACCTACAGGAGCAGGGATTACTCCCTAGAAGATTGAAGAAGATACCTTACCAGACAGCGTTCCAACATGCTCTGAGGCCCTTTGCAACCAGGGCCCACAGGGGTGGGAAGAGAGTGGCAAAAGCCGGGACAGAGAAGTAGGGAAAAAAAAAGGCCGCATCGTACAGAGCCTAGTGAGCAGGTGAAGGATGCTGGATTTTACTCTAATGACAGCAAGAACTACGTTTTAAGCATTATTTCTACAGAGCAGTTACACAAACAGATTTGTATTTTTCATCTCCAAGGGAGTTAAAACTCATATGTGGTGTGTTTATCGTCAATGCCAGCAGAGTACTGGCAGATCATAGAACCCAGGAAACATTTGCTACTGCTATCAAAATAAGTAGCAATAAAATGATAAAATAAATAAAATAGAAGCTTTGGCTACTCTTTGGAAAATAGAGGAAGAGTGTGCAGGGAATGAAAGTGGGAAGACAGATTGGGAAATGTTGATGTGTTCCAGGCAAGCGATGGTGCTATTTTGGACAAGAGTGGCAGTGGTGGAGGTAGAGCCAAAAACCCCCAGTCTTTTAGAGCTAGAATTAACAGGATTATTGTCTAGGTATAAGGAAGTGGGGAAAGAGAAAAAAATTTTTTTAGAATTATTTATTTTGTTCTATTTATTATTATTATTACTATTATTGTTCAGTTTGACCAGAGAGAGAGATAGAGAGTGAGAAAGCAAGTCGCCAGTTCCAGGACTTGAACTGTGATCTGCCACGTGGGAGACCACACCACATGCTAGCCCCTGGGGAAGAAGGAAAAATTAAAGATGATTCCCAGATTTCCTTTGAACCCACTGGATAAAGGGGAACTTGGGAGAAGAGAACAGGTTTCCTGTGACAATCTAATCACTTTTGAAAACCTTTAGTTTGAGATGTCTGTGAAACCGTCAACTGGGGAGTAGACGGTTCTTATGCAGGCCTGGAAAGCAGAAGAGAAGACTTGGGTGAAGGCGTCAAAGTGCAATCAGTGGCCTGCACAGAGCTTTTCACTAATTTTTCGGTAATAAGTGTTAATTTAGATCTTCTCTGTATCAGGCTTTTTTTGTTGTTGTTGTTACAGGGAATACATAGAAAAATGAAAGAAAAAAGACAACAACGTTTCATATATAAAGTCCTTTGAAGATAGGGTAGTTACCTTAACCAGGATGTATTTTTATTCTAATGGCAACAGGAACTACTTTTTTAGCCATTTATTTATTTATTATTTAACCATTTATTTATTTATTTATTATTTAACCATTTATTTCTACAGTAGTTACATTCAGAGAAGCAGAAAGGTGTGCTCCAGCTGGGCACAGCAATCACAGAGTCCCTGGAGGAGACATGTGCTCAGGGTGTCTGAGTACAGCTACTTAGCACTGAGCCACTGAGCAACAACAGGAATGTAGGGGGCTAAGGAGCAGCTCAGCGAAGAGAGAGGGGTCTGTACCACAGGCCCCTTGGATCCCTTGATGTAATTTTCTAGATTCAATGGAAAGTCATTGGAGGATTTTAAACAGGGAAGTATTATAATTTGACTTAATATATATATATATTTTTTTTTTTGGAGAGGTTTTCGCTATAGGGCACGTGTGCTCACCAGAAACACACAGAGAGAGAGAGAGAGACAGAAAGCAAGAAATCACCCCCCAGAGGGGATGGTCACGCTGCAATCCCTTCTCCTCCATTCTCCTCTCAGGATCTTGGGCATGCACGCACACATGCCTGGAGTGAGTTTAAGCCTCCGGGTCCAGGAATTGAACCACAGTTGACTATGTGGGAGTCCATTGACATAGCCATTATACCAACTGCTGGTCCTTCAACTTAAATTTTAAGAAAATCTGTCTCTGTTGGGGTCAGCAGGTGACGTGGTGGTTAAGGCGATGGACACTCATACATGGCTTACCACAGTGTCCTGGACTTGGTGGCTTTCTTTCTCACTTTCCCTCTGTCTCTTTGTATGTGTGTCTCTGTCTGGTCAAATTAAGACAAATGAATGAATAAATAAAGTAAAAAATAAAGAATTAGTTTCAAAAAATTATTTAACTTTATTTATTTACTTATTTATTTAATTTGACCAGAGAAGGATAGAGTAAGAGAGAGAGAGAGGAAAGTGAGAAAGCAAGCCACCACGTCCAGGACTCAAACTGTGGTTGGCCATATGGGAGTCCAGCACCCCTAACCACCACACCACCTGCTGACCCTGAAATAAATAATTTTTAAAAAAACAAACCCGTCTCTGTTTAGTTTATATGGACCTAGGATGAAGCAGGGAGAACTACCAAGAAATTCCTAGGCCCGAGCCAGGTGGAGTCTGGAGCATATTGGACTGTAGTGTTGGGAGCCACATGCCTAGCTGTGGATTCAGAGCCCCAGGTTGGTCCACAGACTTCACTAGGCATGAGCATGGGAGCCCCAGATCCCTAGAAACTTGAGAGCTGAGAGGGGGATCACAGCATGGTAAGGCTCTGTAGGGAGTTCTCTCCACCACCGCTGCCTCTCTCCCTCTCTCATGTGTACATGTGCTATCATTAACAACAACAACAAAAAATCCTAGGGTACTTCTATTCATATACTGGGTTATCTGGAAGTCATGACATAGTTTTGCATAGAAAAAGACATCATGACTTTCCCAGTGACCTAGCACTATGCTGGAGCTCTGGGATGCACTGGCGCCCTCCAAGCGCCACATGTTGAAGGCCTAACCCCCGATCAGCAGGTCCTTGGGGAGATAGTAAGTCTAGATGAGGTCGTGGGGGCAGGACTTCACAGTGGAGTGAGTCAGTGCCCTTGGAAGAAGAGACATCAGAGAGCTTCCTCACACTTTCTGCGATGGGAGGACACAGAAGGAAAGTGGCCATCTGCAAGCCAGGAAGAAGGTCCTCACCACAATGGGACCATGTAGGGACCCTGATCTTGAACTTCCATCTACAATGCAGAGAAAGTAAGTTTCTGTTGTTTAAGTGATCCAGTTTGTTATTTCGCTGTGGCAGTCCAAGCAGACTATAATGCAATTAGAAAGCGGGGGGTGGGTGGGGGGTGGGGAGGGGCAATCTTTGGAGGATGGTAGGGACCAAAAATACCCTCTTACTCTGCGTTAGCACTGTGCCGAGTTCCAATTTCCCACGAGCATGAAAATAGTGAGTTTGCTTGGCACAGGAAGGCAGTGTCTATGGTTTTGAATCAGATTCAGCTTCTGAACAGTACAGACAAAAGCGCAGCCTCTGAGCTCTGGCAGCGTGCTTTCTTACTATCAGTTAGTTCCCCTTCATATTCACCTGCTCCCTCTGAAAAAGGCCCAGGCATAAACATAAAGAGAGCAGTTCCGCAGGTTGTAGGATTATCAGTTCTCCCAGGGGACTCACACTCCACCTGCTGCTATTTCTTAGCTCACTCTGGCCCTAACCGTCTACTGATGAGGGGTAGCCCATGATAGGCCAATACAACAGAGAGACTGCGAGAGCCGTGTCATAAATTGGTCACCCGTCATCCTGGCTACGTTTTGATTATTCCTCAGTGCATTGTACCCGTGATAAAGAGCCATACCCCACCTGCAGACAGAATTCTGGTGCTGCTGCTCCTCGGAGACACCAGCTGTGAGCAAAAGGTATGACTGCTGTGATTATTACCGCTCAGGGAGCAACTGTGCCGACACACGCCCACTGCCTACCCCTGGACTGTGTAGCAGAGTGGTCTAAAGCAAACTGAAAATGAATCCAGTCAACTTCACATTATTAAACATTCCAACCAAGCAAAAGTGCAAGTAGGTGTCCTTACCTTGTTTAATTTTGTGACGATGCTTTGGGGGCTGTTCTTCCATGAATCTGCAGTGAAGCGTACATATGCTAATAGTCTAGAGTATTCCTAGGACACCAGCTTCACAGCAGTGTATTCAGTGTCTATTTTTCCTTCCACAGAGCCTGAAAAAAAAAAAAATCTCATTTTTTTCTGAATGTACCTGTCCAGTCTTCTTTCTTTCTTGCTTGCTTTCTTTCTTCTTTCTTTTTTTTTTTTTTTTTTTTGAGGGGTTTTTGCTTATAGGCGGCTGCGCCACCAGACAGAGAGAGAGAGACAGAAAGCGAGAAAACACCCCCCACGGGGGATGGTTACACCACAATCCCTTCCCCTCCATTCCCCTCTCGGGATCTTGGACACGCACATGTGCCTGGCGTGAGTTTCAAGCCACCGGGTCCGGGATGCGAACCGCCGTTGACTAAATGGGAGTCCAGCGACATAGCCATTACACTAACTGCTGGTTCCCCAGTCTTATTTCTTAATCGAGGTTACTGAAGAAAAGCATTCTCCCCCATCACAGTAAGTAAATTACACTGATTTCTAATAATGTTCCCAAGGCTGAGTCAGTTCCTCTTTAACCTTAAAAGTGAGAAGTGATCACAGTCCAGAGTCACTGACCAACTGACACTAGCACTGAGATAACCAGGAACCTGACAAGAATCTTCCAAGTCTAGGACTTTACTCTGGCCTCTGTCAGCCTAGCACAAGCCTCACAAGAGCAGAAGGCCTAAAATACTGTTCCCCAGATGGGATCTCCACCGTCCAGAATTTTCGAGTGAATCCTCTTGCCACCTTGTCTCTGTTTTCTCCTGTACCTTGTGCTCAGTGAACCCACTGAGATGTGAAGTGGCCTGTCCTAAAGATGAGGTTTGGGAGGCTGGATGGTGGGGCAGCAGGAACGTGTGATGCTCTGAGAGGCTGACCTAGATGAGAAGGCTCCTGGTTCATGTCCAGAGACGTCCCTAAGTAGGCCATGCATGTGTCCATGAGTTAGGGCTGACTGAGGCTGAGAGTGGGTCATGGCATCAAGACCCTGGCTGTCTTTCTGACTCTGTCTCCAATTCTGAATTTCTCTCGCCGTCCTGCCTTTTTAGCTCGCAGAGTAAGTAAGTAAATAAATAAATAAACAAACAAACTTAAGGGATTAGACAATTGTACAGCAGTAAAATGTGATGTTCTGTGAAGCAATTCCACATAAAAACATTCCTAGTTTAAGTGCAGAGACCTCCCCTAATACACTGCTTGTCCATGACCTGGGCCGAGTGAAGACCTGGGGTAGATTGCTACGTCAGGACCCTGTTGCAGGTACTGTCTCTCTATATATATACATCTCTCTCTCTTGCTCATGAAAGAGATAAATAAATAAACTTTAAAAGTCTACAACCAGCCAGGTGGCGTAGTGGTAAGGAGGGTGGATCCCACATGGCTGACTGCAGTTTGAGTCCTAGACCTCTCGGTTGAAAGACATACCAGGTGCATGGGCATGCATGTCCCAAATCCTGAAAGGAGAAATGGATGAGAAGGGATTGCAGCATGATCAACCCTCGTGGGCTGGAGGTGATCCTTCTCATTTTCCCTCTCTTACTACCTGTCTCTCTTCAGTAAGCATGCACACCCCTCTACTGTTTTTAAGAATCTTCTGAAGACTGGCCCCATAGCCAAATGATTAAAGAGCCAGATTCCACATGGCCAACTGTGGTTCAAATCCTAGCCCCTGTGGCTTAAAAACAAACTGAATATATGTATGTGCATACCCCAAATCCTGATAGGGTGGAGAAATGGAAGAGAAGAAATTACAGTGCCACCATACCTCCTTCACGGGGTAGTGATTTCTTCCTAATGAACTCACATGCCCTGGCAATTTTTTTTTTTAAAGATACTTTTGGGGACCGACAAATGGAGTCATTGTTATGTTGCTGGACTCCAATGTGGTTGATTGTAGTTCAAGTCCTGGAGCCAGTGGCTTGAAACTCACACCAAGCCCATGTACATGTATGCCCAAAATAATCCCAAGAGGAGAATGAAAGAGAAGGGATTGTGTCGTAGCCATCCCCCCCTGCGGGTGACATCTTGCTTTCTGTCTCTCTGACTCTCTGGCAAGTGCATGTGCGCTATAGCAAAAATCTCTCTTATAAAAATGTTCTAGGGGGAACCAGCAGTTAGCGTAATGGCTATGTCGCTGGACTCCCACGTAGTCGACCGCGGTTCGCGTCCCGGACCCGGTGGCTTACGCCGGGCGCGTGTGCGTGCGTGCCCAAGATCCCGAGAGGAGAATGGAGGAAAAGGGATTGCGGCGTGACCATCCCCCCTGGAGGGTGATTTCTCGCTTTCTGTCTCTAATGTCTCTCTCTGTCTGTCTGGCGAGCGCACGCGCCCTATAGTGAAAATCTCTCAAAAAAAAAAAAATTCTAGGGAATTTTAGGGAAATTTCCCTATGCCTTTAAAGCAATCAATATATGATATTTGGGGTCGGCAGTGAGTGTGGTGGTTAAGGGCACTGAACTCTCACATGGCTGACCATAGTTCGAGTTCCCGACCTAGTGGCTTGTTTTCTCACTTTCCCTCTCTTTCTCTCTCTCACTCTGTCCCTCGCTGGTCAAATTAAAACAAGTAAATAAATGAAGTTAAATAAAATAATTCTTAAAAAATTAAAATAATGTGATATTTTTCCAAGGATATTTCCGTAAAATAAGTAGTTATAAAATATCAGTTTCATCACATCTTGCACTAATATTTTTGTAGTATAAACAGAAAAACAACAACAACAACAACTTGCCATCTAAGCTATATAACTGGTCATCTTACGGCCAGCCCACAGCACAGTGGTTAAGGCACTGTTTACTGGAAGCTGGATCCTGGAAGCTGGAAGCCAACCGTCCAAATTCTGTTCTGGGAGGCATGCGAGGCGCACGTGCTTCCTTGGCTAGGGTCCTGCCCGGAGGAGGAAATGGAGGAATAGGACTGCAGTGTGAGTACACCTACTAGCAAGTGTAAGAAACTCTATTGTGAGGCCACATCTCCCTTACTTTGTCTCCCACATTACTTCTTGCCAGAGGAATATTTTGAACGTATTTTTACGTTCCATTGTCCCCTTGCTTAAAACTCCTCCACAGGCCTTTGCTGTCTTCAGAATCAAGGCAGGGAGAGCAGGAGTCACGCCACTCCAGTCTCGCCTTCCTACCTACCTTATCTTCATGCCCGCCTTACTCCATCTCAGCGAGTTTGTTTAACTTCTAGACATCACGATGTTCGCTAATAACTGTGCTTCGCACACTCAGGGTCTTCAGCCTAGCTTGCCCTCTTCCTACCCATTCCCTCCTGTTCGATGTTCCTTCATTATCCAGCTCCTTCTTTCCTCTCTAGGCTCACGTCTTACTATTCTCTCTAAAGCAGCATTTAGTCCTTCCCAAGCTTCTCTTAATCCTTTGAAATTGCTCCCACTTGCCTGGAGGCTTTGTACACACAGCTCTATCTTGAACTCTCCTTCTTTGCTTGGTCTGGCTGACACTTACCGAACGCTCAGCCTTCAGTTAAGACGTCACCTTCGCCATCCCTGACTCCCTGAGCCGTTCCCTGTATTAGCGAGGGTATGCTTTAACGCTTTCAAAGCACTGTACTCTAGGGTGTTTTTTTTAAAACCTCTTTTCCTATTTGATTCTGGCTGCAGTGTGTTGCTTAGGACACCGCTACCTATTGCGGGAAGAAACTTACTACATCGGAGTAGCTGCAACACAATAGAAGGTCCATCCCGTTAGACGTCTAGAACAGACGTTCCTGATTGTCAGCGGGCTGTCTTCCAGGCGTGAGTCAGGATCCCAAGTTCCACCTTGTGGCTGGGCCAGTTTCAATATATGCTCACTATGGAAAAGGAAAAGGAAGTTTTATGGGCCAGGGTTGCTGGTACCACACATGACCTCTGCCCACAAGCCATTATCCTCAGGCACACGGCCGCTTCCAGTTACAGGAGGGACCGGGAAAAGAAGTCACGTTGTGCCCCTACGAAGAAGGGAGAAGGGCCTCTGCTAGAACAAGGTTTGGCTACCTTGCTGTCACCTAAGCCTGTCCCAAACCTGCCCCATACCTACTAAATGAATAACTGAAAAGCAACAGATCTTTTTTTTTTTTTTTTAGAGGTTTTTGCTATAGGGCATGTGCGCTCGCCAGACAGACAGAGAGAGACAGAGAGATAGAAAGCGAAAACTCACCCACCAGGGGGTATGGCCAAGCTTCAATCCTTTCTCCTCCATCCTCCTCTCGGGATCCTGGGCACGCATGCACACGCACCCGGTGTGAGTTTAAGCCACCGGGTCCAGGACTCCAACTGCAGTCAAATACATGAGAGTCCAGCAACATAGCCATTACACAAACTGCTGGTCCTGAAAAGCAACCGACCTTTAATTCTCGGCCCAGAGCAAATCAGCAGGATAATCTATAAGACAGAAGCCCATGGAGAACCTAAATAGACTTAGACAAGAACCAAAAGGGATTATTAAGGAACTAGAAATGAGATCTCTACGGAATACTCAGAAGTTCTAGGTTTTTCTTCATGGGATAAAACAGTGAGAGGAAGAAAATGACTCATGCTCTCAGAAGTTATTGAAGTCTGGGACCAGCAGTTAGCATAATGGCTATGTCGCTGGACTCCCATGTAGTCAACTGCGGTTCGCGTCCCGGACCCGGTGGCTTAAAACTCACGCTGAGCACGTGTGCGTTCGTGCCCAAGATCCCAAGAGGAGAATGGAGGAGAAGGGATTACGGCGTGACCATCCTCCCTGGGGGTGATTTCTCACTTTCTGTCTCTCTGTCTCTCTCTGTCTGGTGAGCGTACACGCCCTATAGCAAAAACCTCTCATAAAAAAAAAAAAAGAAGTTATTGAAGTCTAATAAAAGTACTTCAGGTATTATACTTACTTTCTCTTCTATGAAACATTGCTTGTTTGTTGTTAAGGGTTTCTTTATAACTAGGATTTTTAATAAGGAACAGTATTGGGACCAGGAGGTGGTGCAGTGATTAAGGTATTGGATTCCCACATTGTCAGCTGTGGTTTGAGTCCTGGACCTAGTAGACTGAAACTAATGCTGGGTGTGTGTGTGTGTGTGCCCAAAATCCCAAAAAGAGAATGGAGGTGAAGGGATTGCAGCATGGCCATCCCCCCTGTAGGGTGATTTCTCACTTTCTGTCTCTCCAGTGAGTGTGCACATGCCCTAATGGAAAAAAAACACTCAAAAAAAAAAAAGAAAGAAAGAAAGAAAGAAAAGAAAAAAGAAAGAAAGAAAGAAAAGAAAAGAAAGAAATAGATTTATGACATTTAATTATTTTTATTTTAAATTTTACAAATGAAATTTGGTCATAATAAGTAAATGTCGAGTACATCTAATCTGTGGATCTTTAAAAATGCCAGATTGGAAGAGATATGTATTTTTTTTTTCCTTGTAGAAAAGAAAGTTATCTTTTCAGATTAAAAAAATGAAATGTGATATAGGAATTCACTCGCTTTGGTACTACATAGTGATTCTGGTTTCTGCTAACATCTACCGTGTGCACTGAAGAGCAAAGATGTTTGGCATCTAGAATAAAGAATTTCTGTGTGAGTCTATTCTCCACAGCAACTCTCTATTACTAAAGAGCTGGAGAAAAATATATAATAAGAGTGCATGGGGCTGACAGATGGTGTGGTGGTTAAAGGTGCTGGATTCTCACATGGCTGACCATGGTTCGAGTCCCAGACCTGGTGGTTTGCTTTCTCACTTTCCCTTTCTCTCTCTGTCTGGTCAGATTAAAAATAATAATAATAACAAACGGAATAAAATAAATAATTCTTTAATAAAAAAAGAGTGCTTGAAACCTTGTTGGTCTAAAATTCTGAGATCTAAGTCCTGAAAGATGTCTTTTTTTTTTTTTTAAAGTCAGACTTTTAGAAAGAAGCATTCTTTTTTAAATTGATTTCATATTAACTATGTTAATGACAATTAAATACATAAGAGAAAGACAACAAATTTTAGCTTATTGATAGAACTTGTTTTCAATTTATTTATTTATTTTTTAGGTTTTTGCCATAGGGGCCGTGCGCTTGTCAGAGAGAAACACAGAGAGAGACAGTGAGAGGAAAAGTGAGAAGTCACTCCCCCAGGGGGTATGGCCACATCACAATCTTTCTCCTTCATTCTTCTGTAATTTTGGGAATGCACGCATATGCACCCAGCATAAATTTCAATCAGCCAGGACTGGGACTCATGTGGTAGCCTAGCACCTTAACCACCATGCCTCCTGCTGGACCCCATGTTTCAAAATTTTTGAGATATATACCCTCATTAAACATAGAGCCCACTCATACTGCTTGAGTTTATCTCACAAATAAACTGTATGCAAATAAGCTCTGTGACAAAAGTGGCATAGTGTAATGGGAAAAAAAAATATATATGTTAGAATGGTAGTCAAAGTACCTGGATTTTTCTGCTAGTTTAACCATAAACTATATCATCTTAACTAACATAAGATTGAGAGATTATTATCACAGTTATAAAAAAGTCTCCATTCATCTGGTGGCTGAAGCTAGTTTGTAGGCAAAATACTTAGCTTGAGATAAATAGCCTCCATGAATACTGAACTTGCAAACTCATGAAATAACCATGAGACTGTTACATACACTTGGCTCTCACTTCCACAAAGAAGAAAACTATTACATTGAGAAAAATGGGTTATTTATATGCTAAGGAATATCTCATGCATGAATTAGAATTGCTAAACATGAGAATGGTTTATTTTATTCCAATGTTAACTTTACACTTTTACAGAAATGTCTTGCTTCTGGGGGCCAGCAGGTGGCATGGTGGTTAAGGGTGCTGGACTCCCACATGGCTGACCATGGTTTGAGTCCCAGACCTGGCGGCTTGCTTTCTTACTTTTCTTTGCGCGCTCTCTCTCTCTCCTCTTTCTTGTATTCTGTTCCTTGCTGGTTGAATTAAAATAAATAAATAAACTTAAATAAAATCATTTTCTACAAAAATATCTTATTTCTGTACCATAGTTTCTTCATTATCTCCAGTTTACAAGTCTCAAATTTTACATCTAAATTGATAAAATGAGAACTTCAGGCAAGAAAATCCTTAATAAATCAGGCTGTGCAAGATTAGGGAGCTGGTTTCACACACAGACACGACACAATTTACTTACAGTGCAACAATCAAATATTTTCATTACAGCCTCATGCTTGCTTTACTTAAAATGTAAAATTAGTTCTATCAATCACAACCACTGTCCAGAGAAAAACTTAAGGAATTAAATCTACTTATTTATTTCTGCTGATATTCACTCACAATCATTTAAGAACTTAAGAATAATAGGTACCTTATAAGAATTAGAAGTATATTGCCAAGAAATTGCTACTCAGATAAAACAAAGGCATTTATTATATACTAATGTCTTTTCAATTTTATCTCTGGCGATTACTTTCAGATTGTAGCAGAGTAGTAAATTTATCAAGATGTGAAGTAAAACTTCTTCATTTATGTTTCTTACCAGAATACTTATAACAAAATAAAGAAAACTTGTAACAAACTAATGCATTTAAAATATTTACTCTAGCCAAAGAAATGATTATGTTATAAAAAAGTAATAGGCCTGGTTATGCTGCCTTAAACTCAGTGCCAGGTGCACGTGTGTGTGTGCCCAAAATTTCGAGAGGAGAACAGAGGAGAGGGGACTGCGGCATGGCCATCCCCCCTGGGGGGGGTGATTTCTTGCTTTCTATCTCTCTTCCTCTCTGTCGATCCGGTGAGTGCACATGTCCTATAGCTAAAATCTCTCTTTAAAAATAACTAAATAACTAAATAAATAAATAAATAAACAAACAAACAATAGGCCAACCCTGCATCCTGCTGGTTAAGGGAGCCAGATCTTCCATGGCTGACCACAGGTAGAATCCCAGACTCAGTAGCTTGAAAACATGCTTTAACTCAGCACATGGAGACATGTACATGCCTAGCCCAAAGCAACAGAGGAAGGAGACATGGAGAAGGGATTGTGTTGTGAATGTATCCTCTGGCAATGAAAAAAATATATAGAAAGAGTAATAGTAGAATATAAGGGAATGAGCTGGAGAAAAATTGCCATAAATTATATCCACATTTAGACATAGATCATTCACTCAACATGTTTTCTTTATAAGAATTGTTTAATTTTATTTACCATTATTGTTTCTTAAATTTGCTACAGGGTATGTGTAAGAGAGAGAAAGAGAGAGAGAAAGTGAGAAAGCAAGTCCCAGGTTCAAAACTCGAAACGCAGTCAGCCATGTGAGAGTCCAGTGCCCCAACCACTATGCCACCTTCTGGCCCCTTACTCTACTCATTTTTAAGTGCCTATGCTTAATACAAGAAGTATAAGATAGAGAGCCAGGCAGACACAGTTCCTCTCTTTAAGAAGCTTACATTTTAATAGGAGAGAAATATATGAAATAGTGCATTGCAACTGGGTTTTTTTAAGAGTAAAAGGAGATAATTTATATAAAGCTGTTACATTATCTGCTAAATTGGAATTGTGACAAATGCTAGGAGGAAAAGGCACAGAAAACTTTGATAATATAATCAAGAGAGACAGCCTTCATTTGTGGGATTAAGAAAAGCCTCTAAATAAAGTGGCATTGAGCAGAGTTTTGAAAGATGACTTGGAACTGCTTAAGAGAGATTTGGGGCAGAAGAGAACAGAGAGGGTTTCGTGTCCAGCAAAGGAATCTCTTTGTTCAGAGACCCAAAGAGAGACCAGGATAGCTGGAGTCCAGCCACACTGGACGTATAGGCAGAGGCCCTGAGGAGGTGTTGGTCTTTATCCTAATAGCAATGACAGGTCATAGAAGGGATGGAAGCAGGAAAGTTCATGGTCAGGTTTTCATTTTAAAAATTCAGCCCATTCTGGCTGCACCTAAGAGAATAATTTGGAGGAGAAAAGAATTGTCTAGGGGAGACAAGACTTCTTGCAGTGGTCCAGAGTGAAAGGTGGTAGTGGCTTGAGACAGGGGAGATAGAAAACAGAGTCACAGTTTTGTTTTGTTTTAAAGAGAGATTTTTGCCATAGGGCGCATGAACTCGTCAGAAAGACAGAGAGACAAGAGAGACAGAAAGCGAGAAATCACCCCCTTCCCCAGGGGGAATGGTCACACCGCAATCCCTTCTCTTCCATTCTCCTCTTGGGATCTTGGGCATGCATGCACATGTGACTGGCGTGAGTTTAAGTCACCAGGTTGGGGACTCAAATCATGGTTGACTACGTGGGAATGCCGTGATGTAACCATTATTCTATCCACTGGCCCCACATAGTTCTTTTTTTAAACTAGAAATATATCTTATTTTTCTATGAAATCAGCTATGCATTTAAAGAACTTGTATTTTAACTCAGCACTGTGAGTGTATTTTTTTACACTTAGACTATAAGTCCACTTAAAGGAAAGTCTTCTCTTTTTCATATGCTCTATTAATTATTAATAAATTTATATATATATATATATATGTAAAATAAATAATACTGATAGCTTGTACTACCATAGCAAAATCCATGAAAATGTTACTCAGATGACTGACCCTCGGAATCCCCCCTCTAGAATGAACAGTGATGAGAGTTGTATTCATTTGCTGGGGCTCCCTGACCAACAGAAATGGACTGCCTCACCAATCTGCAATAGGGAGGTTTAAGATCAAGAAGTCAGCGGGGCCGGTTCCTTCTGAGGGCATGAGGGAAATCTGTTCCATGCCTCTCTCGTAGCTTCCAGGGTTTGCTGACAGTTTTTGGCATCCCTGACTTCTGCAACATCGCCCAGTCTCTGCCTTCACATTCACATGGCATCCTCTTTTTGTATGCCTGTGTGTCCGAATCTCCCACTTTCATAAGGATATCAGTCACATTGGATCAAAGAGGCTGTATTTCAGTATGACCTCATCTTAACTAATTACATCTGTGACAACCCTGTCTCCAGACAAGGTCACGTGTTGATGAACTGGGAATTAGAACTTCAACATGTGGGGACCAGCAGTTGGCGTAACGGCTATGTCGCTGGACTCCGATGTAGTCCCACGATTCGCGTCCCGGACCTGGTGGTTTAAACTCATGCCAGATACGTGTGCATGCATGTCCAAGATCCTGAGAGGAAATGAAGGAGAAAGGATTGCGGCGTGGCCATCCCTCCTGGGGGGGGAGGTGATTTCTCGCTTTCTGTCTCTTTCTGGTGAGTGCACACACCCTACAGTGAAAACCTCTCAAATTGAAAAGAAAATCAAACAACAACAACAACAACAAAAACGCTTCAACATATGAAGTTTTGAGGGACACAATTCAACCTACAACAGTGGTATTTTGGTTTTATTTTAAGATTTTGCCATAAGACGTATGCATGCATTGGAGAGACAGAGAGAGGGAAAGTGAGAATTCATACCCCAAGGGGATGGCCATGCCACAATCCCTTCTCTTCCATTCTCTTCTTAGGATTTTGGGCATGCAAACTAACATATCTGGGGTACTTTTCAAGCAGCCAGGTCCAGGACTCAAACTATAGTCAACCATGTGGGAATCCAGTGCCATAAGCACCACACCACCTGTTGGCCCACAACAGTAATATTTTTAAAGTACAAATGGGCTAGCCTCTCCATTCATCTTTACTTTGAGGTAAGGCTTTTAAAAAAAAAAAATCTTCCTGTCCAGATTAGACTCTTTTCTGTTTTGTTTTGTTGTTGTTGTTGCTTTTGTGTTTTTAGAGAGAGAAATTTTTGCTATAGAATGCATGTGCTCACCAGAGAAAGAGACAGAAAACAAGAAATCACCCCGAGGGGATGGCCATGCCATCATTCCTTATCCTGCAGTCTCCTCTCAGGATTTTGGGCATGCATGTACACATACACAGTGTGAGTTTGAAGGTGCCAAGTCTGAGACTCGAACTGTGGTCAACTATGAGGGAGTTCCGTGACATAACCTTATGCCATCTGCTGGCCCCTAGATTCTTTTCTGTTGAAGAGTGGAATTCTGTCTGCCAAGACCGAGTGTGCAGCCCCACCTTAAACAACAGTCATACTAAGAACTTATCTTCATAACTGATCCTGAGTTGTCAGAAGAAGACGTATTTGTAAATCTCATTAGAATATTTGTTTTGACTGAAACGTCAACTTGAACCACTTTTTCTGGGTGCATTCTTTTTCCCTGAAGTTCTATAAATGTGTATAGTCATACGGCTTGAGGAATCTTCTATTTTAAAATAATAATAATCAAATTATTTTTATTTGACCAGAGAGAGATAGAGAGACAGAGAGACAGAGAGAGAGAGAGGAGAAATGAGAAAGCAAGCCACTGAGTCTGGGACTTGAACCGGCCATGTGGGAGTCTAGCATCTTAACCACTACACACACCACCTGCTGGCCCCTAAGTTCATCTTTTCATTTATTTATTTTATTGTTTTAAATGTTTGCCTTAAAAAAAGGGTGTGTGCACTTGTCACAGAGAGACAATGAGAGGGAAAGTCAAAATTCACCCTGCTAGGGAGAATGGCCATGCCACAATTCCTTCTCCTCCATTCTCCTCCTGGGATTTTGGACATGCATGCACATGCACCCAGTGTAATTTTCAAGCTGCCAGGTTCAGGACTCAAATTACAGTCATGGTCGTGCATGTGGAAGCCCAGTGCCTTAACCACAATCACTACACCACCTTCTGACCCTGAGGAATATTGTCTTTTCTAGTATACACACACACACACACACACACACACACACACACACACAGTGCTTTCTAGTAATCAAAATGGCAACTTCAATAAAAGTTTAATTTCCTACATCATCTGTTCCTTTAATCATAAATATAGTCTTCAGAGAGCCTTGGTATGCACTATTTGGAGCAAATGACATATTTTCTCTTCTTGCACAAAATTTTCATGAGTAACCTCATAGAATTGTAGAATTAATGAGCTTGAAGCAATAGTGGTGATTATTTCATCTAGGGATTTCCAGGTGTGCTCAGCAAAATGGAGAGTTCACAGAAGTCCCAAGGAGTGGAGGCAGGTGGGGTGTGGTGGGGTGATTCCATCCAGTCAACCAACCCCTAGCCCAGTGGCCCTCTGCACAGACCGCTTTCTCCTAATGCACATATTGTAGTTTTGTTGAAGATAGGACTTCACATTTTATAAAAGTGAGAAACTTCAGACTCAGAGAAACCAAGGCTTAATGAAATCCGTAGTTAGTCAGTGGGCCACGGAGCTGAGCTGGGATAGAAATTGTCTCCTTATGTCACTGTACATTAAGCTCATCTCTCCCATTCTCACACAAACGCAAGAGGGAAACTCGCCAAAGGTCCTTTTAAGGCAAATGTGTTGTCTGCCTCTATCAGGTGAGTTTGCAATGACTCAGTCTATGTGTCTGTAAAAATAACCCACGCCAAAACTGGAGCATTTTTTGCTTAGCCCTTTCAACAGAGCAAAGAGTTTTATAACATAAAGACGTAACTCTTATGTCTGGTCTATTATATTTCAGGTAAATAACAAATCTAGTCTTTTATTCTTCATCTGCAATTCTCTCTCTCTCTCAGTTCAATCAAGTGCACCTAATTTTTGAAGGCCGAGCTAGCACAATTGAAGCTAATCGAACCAGAGAAATGTTTCATCAAGTAAAACATTACATAAGGTACATTTCAAAGGGAGGAATAAACATTTTTATTTGTGGCATATAAATGCTGTCAAACCTGCCTGAAGCTGCTTTTTAAAATATAGTGTACTTAATAAATGGTCTACTTTAAAGAAATGTACCCGCATGTTACCCTTTGGTATATGCGGTCACAGGGTTACATGTGTCCTAATAACCTTGAGATGTCCCTCTTCCCTTCACCGCTCCATGCTGGCCATGCATTTTTATTTAGAGTAAGATGGTTGAGACACACTTAGGGAGTTAACGATAGGAAAGAAAGAGGATTGAGAGGATCAACGAGATGGAGAGAAAGAAAGCCTTTCCTTCCGTTCCTTCATTTCCTTCAGGAAAAAGGGAGAAGAGAGAGAGGAGAAAGATCAGAGGAAGGAGGCAGTAAAGCATAAGGTACTCCTCATTTATTATTGTTGTTACTAGTTTTGCTATATGGCACGTGTGCTTGTCTGAGATGAGAGGAAAAGTGAGAAATTGTGCCACAGAAGGGATGGCCACACCACAGTCCCTTCTCCTCTATTCTTCTATTGGGACTTTGGGTATGCACACAGGCGCCTGGTAAGATTTTCAAGGCACCAGGTCTGGGATTCAAACCGGCAATCGACCATGTGGGATCTAGCCTCCATAACCTCCATGCCATCTACTGGCTCAAGATACTTCTCACTTTTGTCTTCGCTTCTCCTAAACACTTAGTTGGCTTCTCTCTCCTAGGGACACATTTACGTTCACTTTAGTGAAAAAGAGGTCTCCAACCCATGGTTCTTTATTTCTTCCCTCTGGGAGGATTTCATTTTTCTGCTGTGTTGGCCACTCTCTGATCCTTCACTAACTTAACAATTGTGCTTCTCACGCTCTTGGTAACTCTCCATTCTGAGCAAACCGCCGCAGTTAACTGGTGTCCCTGCCTTCACGTTCTGAAGGTAAACTATTCGGTTGTCCGAACTTGGGTCGTGTGTCTACCCACCGCTCCATTAGTTCTGGTCAGTCGGTTCCATCTAATTGCCAGCAGAACTCATTTTGTTGGGGAAAAGTGTGAACCAGGCGGCAGAGAGGGAAAGTGTGACCTAGAAAGGCAACTTCGTATATTCCCACGCCTCCTCATAGTCTGTCCCTGGCTCTAAACCAGTCTTCATAGTTTTCAGCCCTGATCACAGATTTCAACCTTTTATCATTGTGTTTTTCACAGTATTGTTCAGATGGCTCGCATCGGTGTTTTTATGGGGAAAAATGCAGATACCTAGGCCCTTACTCCAAACCTATTCCAGATACTGTTTCTGTTTATATACTTCAGGGGCTGGCTTGAAAAAGCCAGAGCTGAAAAGACGTTTTTAAATTAAAAAATTTACTCTCGGGACCAGCAGTTAGCGTAATGGCTATGTCGCTGGACTCCCACGTAGTCGACCGCGGTTCGCGTCCTGGACCCGGTGGCTTAAAACTCAGGCCGGGTGCGTGTGCGTGCGTGCCCAAGATCCCGAGATGAGACTGGGGGGGGTGATTTCTAGCTTTCTGTCTCTCTGTCTCTCTCTGTCTGTCTGGCGAGCGCACGCGCTCTGTAGCAAAAACCTCTCCAAAAAAAATTACTCTGGGTTTCAAATAATCTTTCCTTTTTTTTCCATTATTTTTATTTTAGAGAGATTTTTGCTATACGACACACGTGCTCCCTGGAGAGACAGAGGGATGGCTATGCTGCAATCCCTTCTCCATTTGCCACTCAGGATCTTGGGCGCACAGGCACATGTGCCTGGTGGGAGTTTTAAGCTGTCAGGTCCAGGGCTCAAACCACTATCAATTACTTGGGAGTCCAGTGACATAATCATTATACCATCTGCTGGTCCCTCAAATAATCTTTCAATACATTAAATTCTGAAATAAATATATTCTTGATTTTAAAATATGAAACATTAGTGATAAAAAGTGTATAGCACTCTCAAGATTAAAAGAATATTCACTTCTAGGGGCCAGCAGATGGAGTGGTGGATAAGACACCGGACTCCCACTCTGATCATGGTTAGTGTCCTGGCAACTTGAAAATCACACAAGCCGCATGCACATGTGTGTTTGGAGTGCCGAGAAGAGAAGGGAGAAGAAGAAATCACAGTGTGACCATCCCTCACCCCCCGCCCAGGAGATAATTTCTCACTTTTCCTCTCTGCATCTCTCTGTCTCTAAAGTGAGTACATGCACCCTATGGCAAAAACCTTAAAAAAAATAAAAAGGAAAGAAAGAAAAAGGATTATTTTCTTTTCTTTTGAGAGAGAGATTTTTCTCCATAGGATGTGTGTGCTCACCAGAGAAACAGAGAGACAGGGTGATGGCCACGCTGCAATCCCTCCATTCTCCTCTCAGGATTTTGGGCATGCAAGCACGTGTACCTGGAGTAATGTTAAGCCACCTGGTCTGGGGCTTGAATCATGGTTGACTACATGGGAGTCCAGCAGCATAACTTTTATGCCATCTGTTGGTCCCAAGGATATTCACTTTTAAATTCCATAAAGAAAAGAGAAGATTATGCAAAAATCAATATGCAGAATTGTTCTCTTTATTTAAATGCCATACATTTATCTTGTGCATCCACAATTACGTCATGGGCCCATCAAGAATCCAAGAACTCTGCAGTAGTTTTATCACATTCTGGCTTTCCCACACCTGTCATGATGACTCCATATTTTGAGTTTCTTTTCATTCCAGCTCCATCTAGATAGTCCTAATATCCTTATTACAACTAGGCACGAAATCGTATCATCAAATGTCATCGCTGGCCTGTGAAAATCACCCACAGCAAAACTCAGGCTGGTCCTCCTTACCTGTGCTTGAGCCTTAGAACTCTCTACTCTATCTAGACCCTCTCTCACTAACCCCTGAGCTTGTGCTTCTCAAATTCGGATCCATTTATTCCTGGGGATCACAATTTTAGAGCAGAAGCTATAAAGTAAAGACAGTGTTTCTCACTGGAGCGTTTATTTGTCTGAAGATTTCAGTAGGAGACATTTAATAACTTATCTGGAAAGCAACTTAAAAAGTCATTTTTGTCTTACATCAAAGGTGGCTGTGTTAAAGACAAAGATATAAAACTCAGAAAAACTTGTGTGGCACCCCCCACATATCCAATCCTGGGCACATATAAATTTGACAATATATTTGTTATAAGCTTGGCTCATCTTCTTGAAACACATACATTTAACAATTATGCAAATATCTGTTTAAACAATGAAAAAAAGCTCACATCAAAATGTTTATCTGGCAGCATGACATCTCTCCTCTCTAATTCTAAAGAAAGTGTCTCTTACTCCAAGGGACAGATGGGAGTCAAAAGAGAGCAATTTCATTTTCAAGTAAGTGTATCGTTCAGTAGATCTTTCACAAAGCAAGGATCCTCTGGAGCTGGTTTCATAATAGGTTCCTCTTCTGAAGACTGGCTCTAACCAGTTCTTGGGAAATGTGCTTACAGTTAGGGATTGCCCAACAAACTTCAGTAGACAAGAAAGGACGGACACAGGGCAGTGGAGGTCATGCCAGTGATTGTACACCCATACAATGCCACCTACTTACTTGTTATTAGGATTTAGATAGTACCATCCAAAGAGCTCAAGGCATTCTTCATATAAACTTAAAAGTAAACAATGATGTTCATTCTTTTCTGGCTGGCAGGGTGAAAATATGCAGCTGGCCATATAGCTAGCTAGCTAGTGTAGACAGCTGCCCACACAGTAATTTGAAGGGAGCCACAAGCCCTGCCTGTTGGAAAATATTTTCCCCTTTGATTTCTCAGAACGCAGCTTTCCTCGTATCCCTGGCCTCCACCCCCACCATTCGTCACCAGTGAGTTAGACGCTAAGTAGAGGTGTTATCTCCATAAAGTCAGTGTGGAAATGTAGACCGGCAACCTGGGAGGGGTGTCGGGGTTCTTCCCATCTGTATAGGAAAGCACATTGACCTGGATGAATTCACCCGGATTAGTTGTCAGCCTGGAAAGCAAATACTGGGGATTCATGGCATGTGACAGCAAATGGCAAGTTTTTTCTGAGAATTGAGGCACGAGTTTCATGGGTTCTTATTTTCCAGAATCAGAAGACCTGTCCGGGCCCAGCAGAGGGCACCCTAGGAAGCCAGCAGCACCAGGAGACTAGATACCCGACAGCAGAGACAAGTGGACTAAGCCTGGCCTTTCTCTCCTTTGTAATCTTTGTTAAGCCACTCCTTCTCACCACAAAGCAAACTAGACAGGACAACTCTAAGGTTAACTGGTCATGGGTAGACTGCCCAGGAGGCAGTAAATTATTTCTAAATTCTATAAACGCCAAAACAATCATTATCACCATCATCACTCCTAAGAGCCATATACAAGGGACAATTGCCTCTGGTAAAACCAGTTGTTGTCATCCCTCTGGTAGGTAATAAAAAGGAGCTGGCAGTCAACAGAAAATAGAAAGATCATTAGAATGGCACAGAAGGGAGTGGGGCTGATAAGCACAGTAATGGGTAGTGCAAAGGCAGCGAAGATATTATCTCCCTGATTGCTCCATAATGCAGCTGCTGGAAAGGCCACCTTCCTCTCGGAGACTGGTTTGCTCACATACCTGTAAAGTCTTCACAGAAATGCACAGATGGAGCCAAATCAGCTAACTCTTATCAGAGGACACCTCTGCCATACAGCATACCATATTTTCCCTGAGGAAAAGCACCAAATTCACTTTAGGTACATAAAGATGCCCCAAAATAGACTTGAGGGTATGCTTGCATTGTGCTAAGGGGTAGCGAATGAGCTGTGAACAATTATCAAACAAAATTAAGGGTTTAGACCATGGAAGACCCTCTGCCCAGACTTCACCCTCCTGTTCCCCAAGTCTAGCCAGGAGCCAGGTTAGAGCACCCTACTTATTCTCTCTGTCTCTTTCCATCTTTCTCTCTCTCTATTTTTAATGTTTTTTTTTTTTGAGAGGTTTTTGCTATAGGGTATGTGCGCTTACCAGACAGACAGAGAGAGACAGAGAGACAGAAAACGAGAAATCACCCCCCAGGGGGGATAGTCACGCCGCAATCCCTTCTCCTCCATTCTCCTCTTGGGATCTTGGGCATGCACGCACACGCGCCAGGCGTGAGTTCTAAGCCACCGGGTCCAGGACGCAAACCATGGTCGACTACTGGGAGTCCAGCGACATAGTCATTACGCTAACTGCTGGTTCCCTCTATTTTTAATTTTTTGAAAAAGTTTAAACTTACCTTTCTACTGCTCTTTTGTCTTTCTAATTCTTACCTTTTTCCCTGCCCCTGTAAGATAAGCCAATCAGCAGCCACCTATATTTGAATTCTGAGTGGTTTTCATTTTTTGAAAAAACTTTTTTCTTCTCTTTTTCTTATTGTTTTTTTCTCTTTCTCTTTTCTTTTTCCTTTTCTTTTCTTTTTATGTTTTTCACTTTTCTGCTCAGCCTCCACACACTGATTTTCTAGACAGGTTTAGGTGTTTAGTAGTCAAATATCTGAATACTTTTAGAGTTAGATGAATCCTCGACTTTCACCGAATCAGCTGTGCAGAGGGAGAAAAATGGTACTGTCCTTCTGAGTGCTCAGATTTAACTCCAAAAAAATAGGGAAAAAACACATAATTCATCAGATGACCAGAAACCACTGCAGAGGCACAAGAAATACAAACAACTAAGAAAATATCTCTTCTATAATGGAAAAGAATAACTCCTCTTCCTCCACAAAGAATCCAAGGGAACTCATGGAAATGTCAGATAAAGAATTTAAAACATTCGTAGTGACAAAACTAACAGATATGCAAGAGAATAGAGACAATAAACTCCAGAAGAAAACTCTAGGAGAAAAACAACACTAAATTCCAAAGGGTGAGGAAGTTCTTGAACAATCTGAAAAAGTAGATGCACATCATAAAAATAAAAAAAAATCAAATGAAATTGTTAGAGACAAAGGCTACTATACCGGAAATCAAAACTGCCATTGAGAATATCCAAACCAGATTAGATCATGCAGAAGATGGGAGCTCAGATATAGACGACAGAACCTCTGACCTAGAAAAATTCATTAAAAAGACTGAGAAAATAACCCCCCAAAATGAGAATAACATACGAGTAATACTAGATACCATTAACCCCCCAAACATCTGGATTATTCGTATTCCAGAAGGTGAAGAAACTAATCAGGGCATTGATAATCTATTCCATGAAATCCTGGAAGAAAACTTTTCAAACCTAGAGAGGCACTCAAATATCCAGACCCAAGAAATACAAGGACCCTACAAAGAAGTAACCCAAGAAAATCTTCCCCAAGGCACGTCATAGGAAGATCGACCAAAACCACAGACAGAGACAACATACTAAAATTGGCAAGAGAGAAGCGTCAAGTTACCCCATAAGGCTAACGTCAGACCTCTCATCAGAAACAACGTGAGCAAGGAAAGAATAGGAAAATATATTCAAAATGTTAAGTAAAAAACAACTTTAACCAAGAATACTATACAAAGCGAGATTATCTTTCATATGGGAAAAAAAAAAGACAAGAACAGTTTCAGACAGATAAAACCTGAAAGAATTTACCAACACCAGACCAACTCTCCAAGAAGTGCTGAAGGGAGTGCTATACCAGGAAAATGAAAGTCAGACACACAGAAATAAGAGTACAAGAAACAACTAAGAGAATGGCTAGCCTAATGGTAGGGACAAGTCCAGAGCTGAATGTTAACTTCCAGAGTTTAAATGGAAAGAACAGACCACAGTAACACTACAAATTCAATAGAAGATTAATTACATGAGTCTAAAATAGTGAAGATAGAAATTTCTGACGTTAGATTAAAACATTACTGATTTTCTTCAATGCTTTGATTTCCATATTTAAGGATTTCTATCTTCTCTTGAACTGTTGATAGTTTCATCTACCTACTATTTGAACTGAATCCTAACCTTTTTCCTGGCTTTAAGTTTTAAGCAAATTTCTTTTGACATTTTTTTATTTTGATCTATTGAAACTAAAACACTTTTTGGAAATAAAAAAAATGCATTACAAATACCTATTAATACCTATGACTGCAGTAAGCTATATAGCCCCAGTGAGGTGTTACTTTATAGTATGTTCACTTTACTCACTGAGGTTTACACCTAAAGTCAGACATGCCCTCATAAATATGTATATATTGGCTGTGCTTGCTATTGAAAGACTTTAAATTAATTAAGATCTTTAATGAATCAACAAAATGTGAAAAAGAAGGCATGGAAACAACTGTACATACCAGAGACAGTAGGGAAGAAGGAGGGAATTGGCAGAGGGTGAGAGGTAGGGAATCAAGGGGAAAAAAAAAGCAAAATATATAAGAAACAAGAAATAGAAAATTGTTTGTGGATGATAAAATGTATGGTTATATCCTTGATTGGGCCAATATACAGTGTATACTGGAAGGAAAATCTCATTTTTATACTGTATTGATGTAAGATGAATGACTGTAAATAAATGAATAAATAAATAATTTTTAAAAGATTAAGTTGATAACCAATGATTACATAGAGAAAAACTCAAGTATCCACTATAGTGCTTCTAACTAATCTTTATCAAAAACGATAACCATTTTCCTTGTCAGTCTTACCTCATAAAAAAGATCAAAATAATTTCACTTTTAACAGTTAGTCTATGCTGTGACATAAACAGATGTAACAGTATTAAGCTTTGATGAGAAAGAGGATATGGATGTTCATGGCCTGGAAATTTCCCTGCCACTGTACTTACTATACCTTCTGCTATTGTCCTTTATCATCCTGTGAATCTTCTTTGCACAGAGCACATGTGTGAGGGTTTGGTACACATGCCGTAAGCATTGACTGAATGAATAAGCCCAACACACTTCTCAGAGATGAGGCAGAATTTGGGTGATAGCCCAAATAGGTCATAGGATGAAGCCTAGCCAGGCAATGGAACTTGGTACACAGTGTGGCTTACAGGTAGCAAGTGTCACTGACACATAGACAGAAAGTCTAGAAGCAGGAGCTCAGAAACTGAACATCTAGAAGGGGCAGCACACAAAGGTACACGTGTGTGGAAAGATAATATCAGGAAAATCTGTCAGTGGGAGACAGAATCCCAGTCATCGCACTGGTGTCAGAAGGAGGTAACAGTCATGGACAAGACATCCACACAAATAAGGCAGAGGCCACATTCTAGAATCTGAAGTTATCATGGCAGGGATTTATACACTTCTAGAAATAGAAGCTTCTAAAACTTTATTAGATGGAAGAGGAGATTGGTTTTCTTAATGAAGCAAACAACAGTAGCAAACGGTAGGTGTTACTGGCCCATTTTTCAGAAAATGAATCCGAGACTCAGTGAAGATAAGTAAATAATTCAAGGTCATGAAGCCAACTTAAATCCCAATCCTGATTTTAAAAAAAAGTCTATCTAAGCTAATTACCCCTCTTTTTCTTATGCCAGTTTACAATTCTAAGAGTTCAGTTACTGGAACTAAGTCAGACTAGATTTTTTTTTAATAATTATTTATTCATTTTTATTCTTATTATCTTTTAAATTTGCTATAGGGCACATGCACTCACCAGAGAGAGAGAGAGAGAGAGAGAGAGAGAGAGAGGAAAGTGAGACAGCAAGCTGCCAAGTCTGGAACTCAAATTATGGTTGGCCATGTGGGAGTTCAGTTCCTTAACCACCACGCCACCTACTGGCCCCAAGTTGAACTAGTTTTATAACTTGATTTTGAATCTTTCAGACTGCTTGGAGCACTGGGTTCAAACTCCTCAAATTAGTCCTTAAATGATTTCAGTGCTAGGGGTAGAGCTGAACCTTCAGTAATGGTTCTCAATCCTGCCTGCACATTGGAATTATTCGTTTAAGAATACTGGCACTGGAACTAGCAGTTGATGCAATGGTTACGTCACTGGACTCCCACATGGCCGACCGCAGTTTGAGTCCTGGACTTGGAGGCCTGAGACTCATGCCAGGCACATGAGTGTGCATGCTCTACATCCTGAGAGGAGAATGGAGGGATTGCATGTGGCCATCCTCCCTGGGGGGTGATTTCTCACCTTTTCTCTCTGTTTCTCCAGTGAACACAGATGACCTATAGCAAAAAATTTCTCTACAGGAAAAAAAAATACTGGTGGCTGCCTTCCAACACCAGAGATAATAATTTTATTGGCTTGAGGTATGGTCTATGCATCAAGATTTCTAAAAGTTCTTGGTGATTCTAATGTGCATCTAAGCTAGAAACTACTGGCTACAAGCAGAAGTCAAGTGGCCTTGGCTATTTGCAGAGGAGAACTGAAGTGGCCAAGCCTATATTTTCTAATGTAAGAGGAAAAGTACTAGAAGACTCGTAGGCTTATATATTTTTTTCTTGGACAAGTGGACCATAACCTACCCTTTGCTTTTCCAGTTTAACCTCTCAGAAAATATGCCAAAAGTAAACAGGTGCACAATTAACCTTGCAAATCCAAATGGTCCCGTGTTATTAAATTCGAAGTGCTGGTTGTGTGTGACCAAAGGGCAGGTTTTAGAACTGATCTCCCAAATTGCTCATTACTATTCTATGCTTGGTTAAAACTCTTACATCACCCCTCTATGGAATGTGACCCAAGTCAAGAAGAAAACAAAGCATTTGTGTTGCTTTCATGATTAGTAATGGGACTGGAGAGGGGTTGAAATATCTCAAACCAACTTGTAATTTTCCTAACCTATTTGAGACCTGATTCATGTTATAGTTACTAATTCTGATGCCCTCAAATGATGTATAATTTCTGGATGTGTAAATTTTAGATATTTAATTTCCTTGGACTAAATTCAAGTTGTGGATCTTGCTTATTATTTAGTACATAATTAATTCAGCAAATAAAACAAGCCCCCCACACTAACATTCATCATTAGAATTGTGGCCCACAGCTCCCTTAGGAGGAAACAAAAAAATCTGCAAAACAAGTACTGTTTGTCTAGGATGACCATACATCCTCGTCCGCCCCAGGGCAGTCCTGGTTTATGCTTGTTGTTCCAGCATAAATATGAATAATACCTCTCTCACAAAAATGTTTTGGTTTGAGTGATAAATTATCCAGCAACCCGACATACAGCTCACTCACACTGCCTTCCTTCTGCCTCGAGGGAAACCTGATGATCGAAGTGTGGGCTTTCATATTTAGGAAATTCCTGTAACTATTCAGGAAAATAAGGACACCGAACTATTAATTGGTTGATTAACTTTCTTTAAAAATAAAATGATTAAAAAATTATTTTTGTATAATAAACTCCATTAAAAGACAGAAAAATCTCATGAACTAAAAAAGTAAGTAGCCCTGTACTTCCTGACAGAAGACCAGTGCTTTTTAAATTTGTTTCTGCTAATACCTAACATGTGACCTTTGGCAAGAAGTTTATCCTTTCAGATCCAGGCCTTCTCCTGTGCACAGAGTGAACAGAATTAAGTTGTCTCATCTTTTTTTGAGCTACAATTCTGTGACTCTAGATTACTACTTTTGCTAAGTATTTTATTTAAGCAATGCATTGCTGATTCTACATGCTGTACTGTCTATATTAAATGAAGCTCATAGATGTCTAACACTAAATCTGTTGAATTCACTTTCTTTCTTTCTTTTTTTTTTTAAGAAGTTTTTGCCTTAGAGCATGTAAACTTGCCAGAGAGAGAGACACACACACAGACAGTGAGAGGGAGAGAGAGAGACAGAGACAGTGAGAGGTAAAGTGAGAAATCACATATCCCCTCCGTCCCTGCAGGGTATACACACCCAGCATGATTTTCAAGCCATAAGGTCCAGGACTTGAACCAAGCTCTCCAACATGAGAGTCCAGTGACATAACCACCAAGTCATCTGCCGGCCCCTGAATTCACTTTCTTAAATATCTGCTTTACAATCTTAACATATAAATGTGATAATTAAATATATATATTCTACAGTTTTTATGTATTCATTTCTTTCATGAGAGAGAGCATCCCCAACAGGGTCTTGACACCATGTTCGACTTCCAACCTCAGCCAAATCTGGATCATAGGTACACACATGTTCAGCACACTAGGGAGTTTTCCAGACACAAAACTTGAGCCTTCCCATGTGACTTTGTCTCGCAGAGTGTCATGTTTTACTGCTTCACCAATGCCAGACCCTAGTAATTAAATATTTTTGAAGATAGTCTTTATTCTACCAATTTCTAAAAATATGTACTATCTGTATAATTCTGTACTAAGCACATAGATACTCTATAGGTGACTTTTTGAGTTAAATTTCACCTACTAGGACATTTCCAACTGTATATGGCATTGTCTATAAAATATTAGGGTTATTTTGCACGACAGGCCCTGTAGTCTAGTGGTTAAGGAAGATGAATACCACATGCCCCATTGCAGTTTGAATCACGTTGCCAGTGGTTTGAGAAACACACTGACTGCATGTGTGCACATGCCCAAAGTCTGGATGGAAAAATGGAGCAGAAGAGATTTTGGCATGAATGTGCCCCATTTGAAACCAAGCAGAGAACACTTAAGAGGGATGGGTCCTCAGTTTACCCTCCTGTTAAAGAAAAAGTAAGAATTTCCCAAACCGAAAATTTATAAGGGCTGAACTAAAAGTAAAGTATATTTTCTAAGGTTCTTGGATTACAAGGTCTGTTTACATTGTAATGGCAACAGTAAGGGATAAGACTTCAGATTTTGGTTATGACAATGAAACAACATTGGACATGAATAAGGGCCTCTAAAACTCACTTAAAGGAAAGATAAGCTTTTCATTTCAATATGTAAGACCTCAGGCTGAATGACTACAGAAACCTGAACAGAAATTTGATTATCTAAGGCCTGCCAATCAAGAATGCCTCAGAGAAGATCACACCTTCTTGAACTGATCGTGTGCCTGGGATCTCTGCCTCTAATTTTGCCTTTAAAAATGCATCTGGGGAACACCTCAGGGAGACCCGGTCTTTTCAGCATGAGTTGCTTGCTCTACTTGCTTTGTGCTTTGCAATAAAACTGGATTTTCCTTCATTACACCATGTGCCCACAGTGTGGTTTTATAGTGCTTGGGCAAGGGAACCTGCTTTGAGTTCGGTAAGAGTTTATTGGCAACCACGACGGGACTAAGGTCCTGTGTGGGTATCTTGCCCAAGGTACAGTGACCCTTGGCTGATGGCCATTCTCATAACTCATCTTGCAGCTGCCTGAACACCTTGCCTCGGGGATAGTCCTGGGTGATTGTCCGCCAACCAGTTGCCATTGACCCACAGTGATTTCAGTTTTGTGGTGAAGGAAACACAGCATTGGATTGGATTTGGTAGATGTCTGGTAAGTTACAGGAATCGTGTGTGACAACACTAAGGCCTGTCTCTCCCCTTAGATATTCAGTTTCTGTTTTGACAGAATGTTTGGTGGATTTTCCTCCATTTGGTTAAAGGGCAGCTATGAGCCTCCCTTCAGACGTTTGGTTTCTGCTTTGACAGACATTTGTTTGGTGTGTGCTCCCTCTTTGGATACAGGGACAAGAAGCCTTTCCTGTTTGGAAATTTGATAACCTGTAAATTCGATTTTATAAGTTTTGTTTCAATAGGTCATGACTAGGACATCATTATGAGCAACTGAGAGACAGCTCTACTCCATCTTGTAGTCCTTAGGGTTTATTTTGTAGAATTGGGAACTTTCAGCTACGATTCTAAGGAAAGGGAAAAAGATAACACTACGTAACATTATTTGCCCTCAGTGTCCCCTTGGATCCAGGGAACAGGGGCCAAAGAATGTGTGTTTAAATTAGGTAACTTACTTCCAATATCATTTTTTGTGGGAAAAAAATAAAAGTAACGTGCTTAGAATTTTAGTTATAGAGTCTACTGCTAACCCTCTGTGAGAATAAATGTGCATTCATTTACACATGAGCCATTCATTTACGGTAGAGCCGACATCAGCTGTAGATAGTATTTTCTGATGCTACCCCTCTGCCTTTTCTTGGAAGGGAGGCAAAGGGGATTAGAAGTGTGACCTCTGGCCTAGAAAGACAAGGTAATTTGCATTTTCTTCCCTCACCTTTCCTTAGCATAACTCAGACCTCCTTTGCCCTTCAGAATGTACAATTTCCAATAGTTTGGCCTTTCTTTTTCTTTTTTCTTTTTCTTGGAGAGGTTTTTGCTATAGGGCGCGTGCACTCGCCAGAAAGACAGAGAGAGATATAGAGACAGGAAGTGATAAATCAACCTCTGGGGGGATGGCCACGCTGCAATCCCTTCTCCTCCTTTCTCCTCTCGGGATCTTGGGCATGCACGCGCACGTGCCCAGTGTGAGTTTAAGCCACGGGGTCCGGGACTCAAACCGCGGTTGACTACATGGGAGTCCAGTGACATAGCCATTATACTAACTGCTGGTCCCATGTTTGGCCTTTATTAAAGGGGCAGTTTGTGTGGTTCCCATATGCTCAGGTATACGCTAAATGTCTGTGTGTCTTTTCCTTTACTAATATGCCTCTGTGTTAGGGTTGTTTTTAGCAAACCTCAGGGTGATTTCCTTGGCCCTTATTTACTTGCCTTCTTGACCAGAGTAAATAAAGCTGTCTGCTTTTCTAGAAGTCATAGCCGAGAGAACTCAGGACCTGACAAGGTGGCACAAATAGGTAAGAACTTAAGAGTCGGACTACTGGTGTCTGTGGAATTCAGTTCAACAGATGGCAAAAATCATTTAGTTTCTTTTCTAAATTATGATTAATTGGAAAAAGGGATTTGTATGAAATAGTTAGTCCTGCCAGGGTATAGTGACATTAGTGTTTTTTCTTTTTTTTTTTTTTAAGAGATTTTTACCTTAGGTTTCTGTGCTTAATGAGAGAGAGAGAGAGAGAGAGAAAGAGAGAGAGATGGTGAGGGGAACTTGATAAATCCCTCCCCCAAGGAGGGATGGCCACACCACAATCTGTTCTCCATTCTCTTCTCTTCCTGAGATTTTGGGCATGCATACACACAACCTGGTGTGATTTTGGGGCTGCCGGATCCAGGACTCAAACCGTGGTTGACCATGTAAAAGTCCAGTGATGTAACTACTGTCCCATAGTGTCTTTCTGATATGAGTACTCATTGTTTTTCTCCTGCCTAGACATGGTCTCTATTTCTGTGTCATGTGTCCTAAGGAGGGCAGAACACAGGCCTAGAACTCATGGAGCCCATTGTTCAGGCCGGCACATTTTTCAGTTCTCATTAGGCCCACACCTATCTGGACTAACTTTGCTGTGGGTTCTCTGCAAAGATTTGACGAGTTTCTTCTATCCTCTTAGATGTTTTAGAGCTGAATTTCGGGAGTTCTTGCTTGGTCCCTGCCATCTCAAGACTGTGAGTTACAGGTGGCCAGCCAGAGAAGACTGGAAGCACAAATCATGTAAGATTCACAGAGCACACTTTTTTTGACCAAATGTGTCAAGCTCTCAATAATTGGTCTTAATAAGGAGTCCCATACTTAAGGGATTTTATTGTCTGTTCTTTGTTAACTGGTTAATAGTAGGAATTATTTGTACAGTGAGCGGACATTTGATCTTTGGTTGAATGCTGATTACTACATGAAATTGGCTTTCTTTACTTTCAGTTTTCTTTACATGCTTTTGTTAGGAAAAAGTTTTAAATATCTGATTCAGTAAGACAAACTGACCATAAAAGGCAATTTGCTACAAGGAGAAGTAACTGCCTAAGTTAGTCAAGAAACTCTTTTGAGTCAGTCACCTGTCTAATTTTAATGAACTTGTTAACTAGTTCCTATGCCATCTGCATACTTAGTAAAACATTACAAGAAATTTCTACACTTTTATGTTCCCTTGGTATCCATTTTGGGCAGTGTTCTTTGTGCCTTTATAGTGCAAATTTCCTGATTCGCATTCTCTAGAATTGGATAGAAGACTTCGGCTATATGTGCAGATGAACTAACTTGTTCCATGTAGTGATGCGATTTGACTCAAACTGTCCTTTCAAACTAATGAGTTTTGCAGTCTCTTGGCTAAAATTCTAAAATAAAAGCTGTAGTTCTTTGACTCTGTATTACATGTGTGTACACATGTGTGTGGTATATTGTGTTTATGTGTCTATTTGTCTGTCTGTGGTACCAAATTGACTTAAATGCATGCTCATAGGTTAGAATAGGCTCAGATGCTATTCAAGTTCATGTAACTTGGGTAAAATCTTTACAAAGCTGATTTTAAATGGTTAAATATAAATATAAATGTCTTCATAGTTGCCAGCATGTGAACCAAGGACACAAATGACCCCTGTTCTTCATAGTCATCCTGGGTACCACATGGACACTTAGGGTACAGGAAAACTTGGAAAACTTTGAGGAACTCTCTTATGTCCAGTAATTCAGTCTTTAGATGAGACTAGCTGGTGTAGGGCTAGTTTGGTTTTGCTTTACTTCAGAGGAAAAACACCTTAAATAAATAGCCTTGTTTTCCATAAGTAATTCAAATAATGGTTAAAAACAAGCAAAAAGGTAAACGTTTGTAATTGAACTTCTCATTTATGTTTTTCAAAATAGTTTAAATCTTAGAGCCATGATATGTTAAGTGAAGTAATAGTAATGAAATGTTTAGTGATTTCTAAACCTTAAAGCATTAATTAAGTAGAAGTTTAAGTCTATATACTTGGCATCTTGTTTTATATGTTATAAAGAAGCTAAACATAATTGAATCTGTTAACAATTGCGTTGTAAGAAAATATTTCTATATGTTGTAAAATGTATGTTAAAATTCGAAGATAATAGTAACCAAAACTAGAAATTAGAGAAACAATTAAGGATCCAAAATATACAGAGAAAATTAAGATTTTTTTTGGTGAACAAGAAATAAAAAGATGTGAGGGTATCTTTGGTGAAATAGCATTTTATGACTTTTGACTAAAATATTACTGATTTTGTTCAAGAGTAGTCTTTTCTGATGCAGAGGATGTTTGAAAATTGTTTTAGAGCAAGTGAATGGAAAAGGAATATTATAGATAAAACTAAATGAATATAAAAATTTGGAAAAAAGGAAATGTGGAATCTTGAAAGGTAAAACTAACTCGAATTGACTAAATTTATTTGAAAACACTGATAAAGACTTAAATTTGTTTTATATAATATTAACAAAAATAAAGTTTTTTTAACTTTTTAAGATTTTTGAGTATAAAGGAAAAAAGAACTTTGTGTGCCTTCTGCTGTCTTAATCAGGTTCTTAGCTACTATAGTTAAAAAGCCTGATTCTACTCTATTAAAGAGTAAAGTTTTTTTTTTTTAAGAGTAAAGTTTTTTATAGCTATGCTTTAAAATGTTCTTTAATTGTCACTTTGATTAAGTAAATGAGAGGTAGTCAGAGTGATCTGATCCTCTTTTGCTGAAGTGTTGTAAACTGATATTCGACAGACTTCCCAAGTCAAATTTCATTTCCATTTTAAGTTTTTGACTTTGAACTAATTTTTGGAAATTCTTAACAGGGCCCTTGGATGTCTAAGAAAGACAGATTAGACTTTCTGACATGTTGATATTATGTGGGAAATATTGTCAATTATAAAATGGTGTTTAGCTCTCTGTGTATACAAATTTCTGTCAATGGGTGTTCTAGAATTGTATGAGATTCTTAAATATCTGTTATGTATTAGTATGTTATTCATCTTACTTGTAATGCTAAATAATTCTAATGTAGTATGTCATAGAAACGATCAAATTTGTCAATTTTGAGTTATGGAAAATCAAATCTCGAACCACGGCCATTCAAAAATTTGTTGTCCATGGTTAAATGCTTTATGCTGATACTCTTTCTAAAATATTTTTAATAAGCTACAAAACAAAAATTGCCTCTTTTAAGGAATTTAATGAGACTCTGTTAAGTACTCTTGAATATAGGTGTTTGATAGCTTTGAGATCATATTTCTCAACTTCTAGGATCTAAACAGAAAGACTGGACCACATTGACCACAGTAACACTGCAAACTTAACAGAAGAGAGATTAATTACATGAGAATGAGCTGGTGAAATAGAATTTTATGACTTTCGACTAAAACATTACTGATTTTCTTCTATGCTTTGTTTTATAGATTTAAGGATATTTTTCTTTTAAGCTGTTGATAGCTCAGCAATTTGTTAAAAAATTTTTTTTGAAAACAGAATGGAAGCAAACTTTTCTTCCTTCCTGACCACTCCAGAATTGGAAAGTATTTGTGAGTATTGTTCTTTCATGGTGGCATGGTTATTTGCATAAGTTCAATAATACTTGTTGCCTTGCATCAGAAATCAGAAACACTGGTTATTGCCAGAGCTTTGACTAGAATGTCATATCTGAAGATATGACCAGAAAGCTAAGGAACTAAGGTTGATCTCGAGAAAGCCAACAGAAGATTTTGCAAAGATCGTCTGGTACCAGAAACAGTTCTGTTTGGCAGATAAGTAAAGATTGTCACTTCCTGATAGGCCCCAAACCTTCAAGTGCAGGTACTTAAAGGCAGACTGATGGTGAATTCTTGACTTGGCTTAGACTTTTAAAGTGTCTAATCTGAAGTTTCTCATAATAGGTTCCAGCAAAGCCAACTAAATCAATTAGTATTCTTATGGGGCTTTGTGCAAATAACAGATCAAATTGAGACTAAAGTTATTCTTTTGCAAGTAAGTTAGTTTTACTATGCTATTCTTTGGTAAAAGGGGGAATGGAGAGAGGGAAAAAAACGTTTCAGAAGAAAACTATAGTGCACTTGTTACTAGATTTTTAAGCTCTGTCCATGTTTGTTTTTTGAGTTTTTAGTATTGACACAGGAAGATGGGGGCACAGGGTTGATCAGTCCCACACTTGTAGTGAGACATGGGTCCTTGTCCCATGCTCAAGGAGAATTAGAGTTGAGGACACTGAGTAGGTATAGCAAAGCGGGAAATTTATTAAAAGAGAGGGGATGAAAATGAGAGCTCCCAGGAAGGGAGGGGTCCCGGAAAATGGGCCAAGGAAGAACTGTGGCAAGGGATTTTTATGTGGGTCAGGAAGGGCTTTCTCAGGACTTGGGTTCTCTGTGGGGCTTGTGCATGCATTCTCCTCCTGGTAGACAGGGGCACATGCTGGATGGATCCAATTATTCTAATTTTGGAGTGGTACCAAGGTCAGGAGATTCTTTGTCTAGAAGCTTTGGGCTATGAAAACTATTTTTTATCTTCTCCCTGGAAAGTGGTGGGCCTGAAAAAGTGTGTTTTAGGTCTAGGCCATGCTGCCTAGGTCAGTTACTGAGTCACCACTGCCTCCACCTCAAAACCTAGCCATTTTGTGATTCCATTTTGGACTCATACCCTAACTATATTTTTAGGGTCCCTGTCTCCTACCTCACTATTTACCTACTGTTTGGACAGAATCCTAATAACCTTTGTTTTCCTGGCTTTAAGTCCGAAGCAAATTTTTCTTAACATTTCTTTATTTTGATTCATTAAAGCTAAAACTGTTTTTCTTGAAATTTTATATACTGCAGGTGGTCAATTTGCTAGATTCCCCAAATTGCCACAGTAGCTGGTGTATAGAGGATCACTGTAAATGCAAATACAGACCAGGAAATTCTGTCAGGCCACCTCAGTCTGTTGTTTTCACTGGCAAAATTTGTCTTTGACCATAAAATAGCTTTGAGTTATGTCTTAGCTTATTACAGAGGAGTTTGCATGAAGGCAACATTTCATGTTGCACTTACAAATCTTAGGTAAAATAAAATTCATCCAGGTAAATAAGGTACTAAGCTACCTGGCTATCAGTGAAAATAGGCTAGCAACTTTGCTGTCTTCTTTGTTGTGTATCATAATGAAATGTGCTGTCAGATTTGGGAATATCACAGTGGAAGCTGGTACTAGCACAATGGCATTGAAAAACTAAAGGCAAAGTTCTGAGTATTTGGAAAGGAAATTATGACAATGAAATAACACTGGCCATGAATAAGGGCCATTTGACCGCTAAAGTTCACTTAAAGGAAAGATGAGGTTTTCATTTCAATTTGTAGGACCCCAGGCTGAGTGGCTACAGAAACCTGAACAGAAATTTGATTATCTAAGGCCCCCAATGAAGAATGCCCATGAGGGACTGGCAGGTGGTGTGGTGGTTAAGGGCACTGGATTCCCACATGGCTACCGCAGTTCAAGTTCCAGACCTGATGGCTGGTTTTCTCATTTTCTCTTCTCTGTCTATCTCTCTCTGGTCAAATTAAAAATAATAATAATAATAACAAATAAAACTAACTAAATAAATAATGCTTTAAAAAGAAAAAATAAAGAATGCCCTGGAGATGATCATGCCCTCTTGAAACAATCACTGAACTGATCATGTTCCTGGGACCTTTGCCCCTAATTTTGCCTTTAAAAATGCATGTGGGGAACATCTCGGAGAGACCAGGTATTTTCAACATGAGCTGCCCACTCTCCTTGCTTTGAGCTTTGCAATAAAGCTGGACTTTCCTTCATCACACCATGTGCCTATGGCTTGGTTTTATAGCACTTGGGTGAGCAAACCTGATTTGAGTTCAGTAACACACTGGGGGGTGGTTTTTCCTCTTATTCTTTCTCAATCTCTCTGTTTCTCTCTGACGAGTGCACATTCCCTTTGGCAATTAAAAAAAGTGAAAATGTTAGGGCAATTTTGGAAAATACTTGGAGAACCATTTTTAAGCATATGCTAGAGGAGTAGGACAACTAAATACCTACTGCCCAGACTTCACCCGCCTGCCCCCCCAGATCTGGCCAGATCTGAGTTCTGAGCAGCCCCTTTCAGGGATTAGGACCACTGGAGACCTTCTGCACAGACTTCACCCTCTTGCCCCCAGATCCAGCCAGGTTAAAGCACTCTAGTTATTCTCTTTGCCTCTCTCTTTCTTTTTAATTTTAAAAAACATTTTTTAAAAACTTCTTAGCTCTCTGTTGCTCTTCATTTTGCTAATTCTTATCTTTCCTCCCACCCACATAGGAGAAGTCAGTCACCAGCCCTCTATATCTGAAGTCTGAGTAAACAGTGCAGTTTTCATTTTTTGTTTAAGATTTTTTTTTCTCTTTTTAAAATTGTGTTTGTCTTTTTATTTCTTTTTTTTTTTTTTTTTTAACTTTCTCATTTTTCTGTTCAGCCTCCACACACTGAGTTTCTAGACAGGTCTAGATACACAGTAGCCAAATATCTGAATACTTTTAGGGTCAGATTAATCCTCAATTTCCATTGAATTTGCTACACAAAAGGAGAGAAACAGTACTGTTTAGAGATTGCAAGTCACCTCCTCCTGCATGTCTCTGAATGCTCAGATTTAACACCAAAAACTGGAGAAAAAAATGTATAATCCATCTGATGACCAGAAACCACCACAGAGGCACAAGAAATATGAGAAAAAAAAAAAAAAAAAAAAAAACTCCTAAGGGAAAAGAATAGCTTCTCATCCTACACAGACCATACAAAGGAAATGTCAGATAAAGAATTTTAAATATTTATGGTGACAAAGCTAATAGAAATATAAGAGAAGAGAAACAATGAACTACAGAAGATGCAGGAGAAAAGAGACAACGAGTTCCAGGTGGTGAGGAAGTTCTTACACTATCTGAAAGAGGAAATACACACCTTAAAAAAGAATCAAACAGGGACCATCAGTTGGCGTAATGGCTATGTCACTGGACTCTCATGTAGTCGACTGCGGTTCGTGTCCCAAACCTGGTGCCTTAAAACTCACGCCGGGCACGTGTGCATGCATGCCCAAAATCCCAAGAGGAGAATGGAGGAGAAGGAATTGTGGCATGACCATCCCCCATGGGGGGATGATTTCTTGCTTTCTGTCTCTCTGTCTTTCTCTCTGTCTGTCTGGCGAGCGCACGTGTCTTATAGCAAAAACCTCTCAAAAAAAAAAAAAGAATCCAACAGAATTGTTAGAGATGAAGGCTATAATACAGGAAATCAAAACCTCCCTTGAAAGTACTAAAAGCAGATTAGCTCATGCAGGAGATCAAATCTCAGATGTAGAAGATAAAACATCTGACCTAGAAAAATTCTCCAAAAAGATTGATAAAATAACCCCCCAAAAATGAGAATAACATACAAGTAATACTAGATACCATTAAACACCCAAACATCCTGATCATCGATAGCTCAAAAGGTGAAGAAACTAATCAGGGCATTGATAATATATTTTCTTCCATGAAATCCTGGAAGAAAACTTTCCAAATATCCAGACCCAAGAAATACAAGGACCGCATATAGAATTAACCCAAGAAGATCTTCTCCAAGACACATCATAGCCAAATTGATCAAAACCACAAAGACATGTTACTAAAATTGGCAAGAGAGAAACACCAAGCTACTTTCAAAGGATATCTCATGGGGCCAGCAGTTAGCGTAATGGCTATGTCACTGGACTCCCACGTAATCGACCGCGGTTTGAGTCCTGGACCCGGTGGCTTAAACTCATGTTGGGGACGTGTGCGTGCATGCCCAAGATCCCGAGAGGAGAATGGAGGAAAAGGGATTGTGGCGTGGCCATCCCCCCTGGGGGGTGATTTCTCAAGTTCTGTCTCTCTGTCTCTCTCTGTCTGTCTGGCGAAAAAAAAACCCCCCCAAAAAAAAAAAAAAAAGAAAAAAAAAAAAGGATATCTCATAAGGCTAACATCAGACCTCTCATCAGAAAAAATGTGAGCAAAGAAAGAATGGGAAAATATATTCAAAGTGTTAAGTGAAAAACAATTTCAATCAAGAGTACTATACCCAGCAAGATTATCCTTCATATGGGAAGAAAAGACAAGAACAGTCTCAGATAAACAAAACCTGAAAGAATTTACCAACACTAGACTAGCTCTCCAAGAAGTGCCAAAGGGAGTGCTAGACCAAGAAAACTGAAGTTGGACACACAAAAATAAGAGTACAAAAAAACACCAAGAAAGTGGCCAGCCTAATGGTAGGGACAAATCTGGAGCTTAATGTTAATTTCCAGAGTTCAAATGGAAAGATCAGACCACAGTAACACTGCAAATTCAATAAAAGAGAGATTAATTGTGTGAGACTGGACTGGTGATATATAATTTTATGACTTTGACTAAAAATTACTGATTTTCTTCTATGCTTTGTTTTCTGTATTTAAGGATTTCTGTCTTCTCTGGAACTATTGATAGTTTTATCTGCCTACTATTTGAGCTGAATCCTAACCTTTCTCCTGACTTTAAGTCTTAAGCAAATTTCTCTTAAGACTTTTTAATCTATTAAAATGAAAACTATTTTTCTTCAAATTAAAAAATACCTATTTAATGACTGTAGTAAGCTCTATATCCCAAACTCGGTGCTACTTTATAGTGTGTTCACTATACTCACTGAGGTTTACGTCTAAAGTCAGACATGTGTTCATAGATAGGTATATATCAGCTGTGCTTACTATTGGAAGTTTTTAGATTAATTAACATCTTCAGTGAATCAATAAAATGTGAGAAAAAAAGACATAGATATAAAACAAGAAATGGAAAATTATTTATTGAGAAAAACATGTGTAGTAATATCCGTGACTGTGTATTCTGGATGGAAAACCTCATTTTGGGGACCAGCAGTTAGCGTAATGGCTATGTTGCTGGACTCCCATGTAGTCGACTGCGGTTCACGTCCCGGACCCGGTGGCTTAAAACTCATGCCGGGCGCGTGTGCGTGCGTGCCCAAGATCCCGAGAGGAGAATGGAGGAGAAAGGATTGCAGCGTGGCCCTCCCTCCTGGGAGCGCACGTGCCCTATAGCGAAAACCTCTCCAAAAAAAAAGAAAACCTCATTTTGTATACTGTATTGATGTAAGGTGAATTAATGTAAATAAATACATTTTATAAAAGTTGAAGAAGTTAAGCAACAGTAATTGCAAAATAAATAAATGAATAAATAAATAAAGCAAATTTTTAAAAAAAGTATATGCTTAATATTTATCATTTGGTTTAAAGCAGGTACCTGGGCTACTCGGTGGCTTGGTGGTTAAGGGAGTTGGAACCCTGGTGATCAGCTGTGAGGTTCAAGTGCTGAACTCAGGGGCTTGAGAAACACACTGGCACATGTGTGTGTATGCCCCAAATCTCAAGAGAAGAATGGAAGATAAGGAGAGAAGACCGACTGCTTTTTCCTATTTCCAAAATCCTTTCTAGAGTACCTGGAGGGAGTCACACCCAGAAACATTAACAGACCATTTTTGACTCTTTGATAATAGGACTTTTCCTATATTCTGTGCCTGGCATAGTATCATTGAGATGTTTATTAAGCCTCCTTTTCTCTGTTAAAGTACTTTCTTTTGTGACCTCAGCAACTTTCCTTTGCAATCACCAATCTAAAAACTGTAAAACCTATAACCTACAAGCCCCTCCCCTCCACATGCCCCACCTTTGTGGGCCAGAACAATAGAAAAGTTCTTCATGAAATTCCAAACTTTGTCTTTTGCTTTTATAATCAGATAAAAGGAATCTCGGTACCTGATCACCTCAAGAAAGTCATGTTTTGCCTCCTCTCTGGACCTAGGTCACACATATTTGTGCTTAGAAATAAACCATAAAAATTATTACTTTTGCAGAATAGGTTATTTCTGTCAACAAGGAGAATGGATTGCAGTGTGGCCATCTCCTCTAGGGTAGGGAGGTGCTTTCTCACTTTCCCTTCTCTCCTTCTGTCTCTCCCCAGGAAGCACGCACATCATATAGAAAATTTTAAAAAAAAGAAAGGATATATCTACCAGTTACATGTGAACTTTTAAAGGGCAAATGCAAAGTTTTGTGTTAAGTGTAAAGCAAATGATTAGATTAATTTACCTTACTTAGTTAACGTGTAGTGCATTAAATATCTGCTATGTACTTGGAACTGTGATGAGCTCCAAAAACACCAAGTCAAAGCATAATCTTTCAAATTGTTCACAACTCAGTGTGTCCGTATACCCATGCAATACCTAACACCCCAGCAGATATGTATGCAAAGGACTATGACTCTTAGTTAACTGTGAGGTTTATAGTATCCAAGCATGAGTATAACAACTGAAAAGGTAAAATAGTATTAGGGGCCATCAGGTGGCATAGTGGTTAAGGCATTGGACTCCCTCATGGCTAACTGTGGTTTGAGTCCCAGAACAGAGGCTTGAAACTAACTCTGGGCACATGTGCATGTGTGCCCAAAATCCCAAGAGGAGAATGAAGAAGAGATTGCAGGATGGTCATTCCATAGGGGAATAATTTCTTGCTTTCTGTCTCTCTAGTGAACTCACACATCCTATACAAAATTCTCTAAAAAAACAAAAACAAAAACAAAACATAAAAAGTACAAGGTTTAGCATTGAGAATGAGAGCCCAGTGATCTCACTGAATTCTGGGATTCCACCAAATAAGTATTATTTTGGACACCACTCTAAGTTTTCTACTTTAAAAACAAAATTTTTTTTTAGAGATTTTTGCTATAGGGCACATGTGCTTACTAGAGAGACAAAGAAACAGTGAAAAGTCACCCCCCAGAGGGTATGGCCAAGCTGTAAACCTTTCTCTTCCATTCTCCTTTTGGGGTTCTGGGCATGCAGGCTCACACGCTGGTGTGAGTTTTAAGTCGCCATGTCCAAGACTTGAACCGTGGTTGTACATGAGAGTCCAGTGATGTAGCCATTATAGCATCTGCCGGTCCCCACCACTCTAAGCTTTCCATTAGAAAGTTGAATTGCACAGTAACAAGTTTAGGCATCACCTTGGCATCTATCAAGATGCCTAAGGCCCCCTAAATTTATACTGTTTACCTCATTTCACTTAGGCTATTACTAAATTCAGAAAATGATAAAAGTGCAGTTTGAGCATTTCTACATTTCTTTGGGATAGGGGCAGAGGAGGGTAAGAAGGGAAGCGTGAGTCCAAATGTGGCAGTCAAAAGGATTTGTGAGGTTAATTCATTGTAAAGAAACTTCTGCTTCCAGGAATGATGCACCAAGTAATTCAATTGAACTCTTAAAGGAAAATAATCCCGGATAAAGGCCAGAAGATGCAGAAAGAAATGGTGAGCTTCAGAAATGGCAAGTATGGGACCAGCAGTTAGCGTAATGGCTATGTCGCTGGACTCCCACGTAGTCGACCGTGGTTCGAGTCCTGGACCCGGTGGCTTAAACTCACGCCGGGCGCGTGTGCGTGCATGCTCAAGATCCCGAGAGGAGAATGGAGGAGAAGGGATTGCGGGGTGGCCATCCCTCCTGGGGGGGGGTGATTTCCTGCTTTCTGTCTCTCTGTCTCTCTCTGTCTGTCTGGCGAGTGCACGCGCCCTATAGTGAAAATCTCTCAAAAAAAAAAAAAAAAAAGAAAGAAAGAAAAAAAGAAATGGCAAGTACGAGGATAAATCTAAATTGACAACTGACATCAGCATGGACCAGTCAGCAGACTAAATCATGATTTCTCTCGCAGTTTTAGATGCACACATATACATGTGTACGCAGTCACATAGCACTTCACGGTGGGGCGGTGTTCTAAGAAACACATTGTTAGTTTATTCAGTCTTTGTGCTAACATTACATTGGGTGTTTGAAAAGTCATGATGTATTTTTTCTGTGTTTTCCTATGCGAAAATGCATCATGACTTTTCCAACAACCCAACAGAATCTGTGTCTTGGTTCATTATTGCATTGCCAACAGAAATACCTGAGACAGAGTGATCTATAAAGGAAGAGAGATTTGTTGACTCTCAGTTCTGGTAGCTGGGCAGTCCAAAGGCATCACCAGGTTGCAGAAGGGAGAACTTGGAGTGGAATGTGGTTTATATCCTCTCCCTGTCTGGTTTCTTCTTATAAACACACAAGAACTCAATCCTGGGATCCCATCTTAATGATCCTGTTATATCCAAAGGCGCTGCTCTGGGATACCATGAAAGAATTAAGTTTTTTCTTATTACTCTTACAATGCAACTGAGTCCCAGTAATGAATATGGGTGGGACATTCAATGACTGCCTGCTAGGACCAAATTCCAAAACACACATGGGAAGTTTCAGCTGTTCATGAACCCTTGAGAGACTAGCCATTTTCCTAATTACAGCAGCGTACTTACACAAACCCGGATGGTATAGCCAACTATACACCTAGGCTGTACGGCATAGTGTACATGCTCCTCATGCCGACACCGGCACTATTCCATCCACTGTTGATGAAAACATCATCGTGAGGGGCATGCCTCTGTGCATGTATACATACATAAGTCACATAAAGTAAATTATACATGTTAAAGGGTTAAATGATGTCCTAAAGTTTCAAGTTTCTCATATCACCTGGGAAGCAGTACGGTCCTAATTTACTTCAAAGTCTGGTAAGTCAAGGATGCGTATGTTGTAGTCTCTAGGGAGAACACCAACATGTTAGTAAAAGAACGTACGTTCATCAAGCTAAAACAAAAGAAGGCTGTAAATCGTTTTTTAAACTTTATTTATTTTTATTTATTATTATCATAATCTTCTTTACATTACATTGAATCACATATAACTTTACAGTGTAAACCTTTTTTTTTTCAAATCAACTTAAAAGAGGCAGGGAAGGAAATAAACATAAATAGAACAACTCGGACAAATAGATAGTAAATAATAAACTAGTAGACATAAACCTAAATATTTAGTAATTACACTAAACACAATGGACTGGTCTATAGATAACAATGTGATGATAAAACAGAATGCCGTCAGGCACTGAGACGATGGTGAGCGTTCACTGTGCTTTCATCGCGGTCCTCCCCTGGAACTCGCTTCAGTTGGCCATGTCACAAACGTCACACTGCTCTGAATAACTGGGATACTAGACAAAGTTTTGAAGCGTTGTTACATATCATCGCTCAAACAAAAGTACATACTTGTTCAACATGGAAACTTCTTGACTCAATCAGCACATCTCACCTGGATGAAATCCCCAAACAGAACTATTTGTAGCTCTTACTTCTTCTGGCACTTCGGTGGAACTTCTGCTACAATCTACTTCAAACGTAGATACATTTTATGCAGGTAGGGTCCAAGACTAGTGTGACCAAAATAAGGTTTTGAAAGTAAAAAGGGACACCATGATAATTAAACTAGCCCAAAAGGCATAATTTGAGATTGTCCTAGGAAAAGCAGACTACAGTCACTCCACTCATGACCAAAATAATAATAATAATATTAATAAAATAAAAGTAATAAGATATAAATGAAGATCAGTTGATTGCACATCTCATTTACCCCCAATCCAAAATTCTAACTGAATCAGTGTGCTCGTGGAGAGATGAGTCATATTTAACAAATGATAGTTTGTATTTCAGGGCATATCACTGTTTCCTTGATTTATTTATCTTTCAAAAAGGTTTTTGGACGGAAGTATATTTTCACAGCAACCCTGTAAAAGCAACACAGATGAATGAGAAAATGTCTTGTCCAAGATAGTATAGGTTCTGGAAAACGTTTCATTTTTGAAATAACTAAAGGGGCCAGCAGGTGGTATGTTGGTGAAAGTGCTGGACTCTCACATGGGCGACTGCAGTTCAAGTTCAGGACCAGATGGCTTGAAAATCACGCTGGGCATGTGTGCATGCATGCCTAAAATCCTGAGAAGAGAATGGGGGAGAAGGGATTGCAGCATTGCCATCTCCCTGGGGGATAAGTTCTCACTCTCCCTCTGTACCTGTCTCTCTCTGGTGAGTGCATGTGCCCTATGGCAAAAATCTACAGAAAAAAAAAAAAGAAAGGAAAAGAAGAAGAAAAGAAAGAAACACTGAAGAAACAAGAATATTGGATGAGACACATGGTTTGCTTGATATCTGACCTCAAACACTCAAAGGAATATCATTTTTAAGTGGGAAGGAGCAGATATTGTACTCCAGAGAGCAGAGCATAAACAAATAAATGTTTTCAAAACTACAGAAGCACATTTTTGTTCAATGTAATAAGAATTTCAACATTTATTCGCAACAGAATAGATCGTCAAGTGGTACAATAAATACAAGGGAATTTCTAAAAGTTTGAAAAAATGGAATTAAAGCATAAGCTTGTGTACTTTTTTTAAAAAAGAATTATTTTATTTAACTTTATTTATTTGTTTATTTTAATTTGACTAGAGAGGGACAGAGTGAGAGAGAGAGTTAGAGAGAGAGAGAAAGTGAGAAAGCAATTTGCCAGGTCCGGAACTTGAACTGTGGTCGACCATGTGGGAATCCAGCACCCTTAACCACCATGCCACTTGCTGGCTCTCTAATATTTTTAAGTTTATTCATTTTCTCTTCTGAGCGTGAGGGAGAGAAAGAAAGAGAAAGAGACATCTAACAGGGTTCTCAGCCTTAGCCTGGATCACAAGCAGGTGTGCATACTCCTGGCATGCTCAGGGAGGTCCCAGGACATAAACCCAGACATTTTCCACATAGTTCCAATTATATTATTTCTGTGCCACCATATACCCCCAAAGTATGACTTTATTTTGGTGCAAAAAAAAAAATTAAAATCCATGCATAGCTCTCATAACACGATCGTCCATGAACTAGTTGAAGACCCTCATACAGCAGCACAGAGCATGTACAAGACGTAGAAACTCAGCAACAATCAGTAGTGTTGCAGAGGAGTTCTGATGCACCAGGTGGTGCTGGGAGTTTAAGACCCTCTGGTGAAGTGGTTATTTCCACCTGGCTAGCATCCCATTCATCCTTCTGCTAATAGATTCCCAGTGTTCTTTGCTGAATTGCCTCTCTTCCACTTCCATGAGACCTGGTAGAGCTAAAGTCATTCCTGGATTCCAGTAATGAGCATGCGATCCTGATACAGCCATTCAGCAGCTTCTACCTTTTTGTTCAA
>NW_006160010.1:1530999-1534379 GCF_000334495.1 Tupaia belangeri chinensis
TAAAAAATAAACTATAAAAAAAAAAGAGAAGAGGATAGAGAAAGATAGCAAGTGAACAATAGAGGGGATGATAGTGAGAAACAGATATGGTTTATTATCTGTTGAAGATGACGTGTATAGTATTCTCAACTGGACTGGTCTGGGAAGTATTTCATGATGGGTGAAGTCTTTTAACAAGCATAATGAGAAATAGTGATTGACTGTTTTAAAAATTTATAATAATAATAATTATTGGGAAATGCATGGAAAAGACTTTGAATGATAAAGCGGGGAGATCGATGCCTCTGTATTGACTGACATGCATGGCATTCCCTTTTGAAAAAGCAATGGAAGTCAATGTAAAGTTATATGTAATCCAATGTAATATAAAGAAGATTATGATAATAAAAAAAAAAAAAAAAAGAAAGGGCACATGTTCCATGGGAAAACATGAGTCAGTCTTGCGATTTTTATTTTAGAAACTGTTGGGGGGAAAAATCCCCCTCTTTTTGTTTTAAGATTTTTGCCATTGGAGGCAGGAGTTTGTTGGAGAGAGACAGAGAGAGGGAAAATGAAAAATCACCCCTCAGGGGAGATGGCCATGTTACAATCCCTTCTCCTCCATTTTCCTCCTGGGATTTTGGGCACACACACATTCACCCTGTGTTTCAAGCTGCCAGGTCTGAGACTCAAACCATGGTTGGCCATGTGGGAATATGGAACCTCAAACACTCCACCACTTGCTGACCCTGAAATCCCTCTCTTTATTGGAATGCTGAAAGGAAAAGATCTAGGCTTCCAGCAGCCCATTTTGTTACCAGTGAAGGAGAGCTTTCCTGAGGATGAAACTAATACAGAAGAAACTATAGACAAGCAATGAAAAGACATAAACTGATTGCTGAGTCCTGGTCTCTCTCTCTCTCTTCTCTCTCTCTTTATTTTTTTCTTTAGAAACAATCCACTTTGTCACTATTCTGATGCCTCAGCCTTTCAGTTGGAAGCACATGGGAGTGCCACACTACCCCCGGCTCTTTTTCAGACAGGGTCTTGCTATCCTGAGTCACTGGGATCAGAGGCACATGCCACTGTGAGTCCTGGTCCATACATCTAACAATGCCTAAAGCCAGATTAACCCTGGAGTTTTCTTCTTTTTATTTTATTTTATTTACAAACAAAACAAAACAAAACAAAACAAAACAAAAACAGACAAACAAACTGGTTACTTGCCCTTGTACATGAGTGAGAGGAGAAAGCAAGAAAGCAAGCAATCCTCAGTGGGGTATGCTCACACTGCAATCCCTTTTCCCCTATTTCTTCATCCTGTCAGGATTTGGGGCAAGCATACTCATGCACCCAGCCTGTTTTCTGAGTGCATGGGGCCAGGATTTGAACCTCAGTCCACCATGTGGGCTCTAGCTTTCTGTATATAGCATGCCATGGGGCTGTGCCTTGATTTTTCAATCATGTGTGCCAACACTTACCAACACTTTATATTTAGGCCAGTTTGAATTTAGTTTCTATTATATGAAACAGAAAGAATCCTAAGTAATACAGATCCCTCCCAACAAAATGAAACTTGATTATAGTAATGTGTGGTCTACAAATTTGACAGAATTCTGGTAATTTGTAATAGATTTTCTGTCTTTTTTTTTTTTTTTTTTGAAGAGGTTTTCTCTATAGGGTGCGAGCACTGGCCAGACAGACAGAGAGAGACAAAAAGTGAGAAATCACCCCCCAGGGGGGATGGCCACACTGCAATCCCTTCTCCAGTCTCCTCTCGGGATCTTGGGCACGCATGCACATGTGCCCAGCGTGAGTTTAAGCCACCGGGTCCGGGACTCGACCCGTGGTTGACTACATGGGAGTCCAGCGACATAGACATTATGCTAACTGCAGGTCCCCGATTTTCTATCATTTTTACTAGTACTTTTATGGTATTTGGATGCAGTTGTACTTATAATGTTATTGCTTTAAAAGTTAGTATTTTAGGTATCAGGCAGTGGTACAGCAGTAATGCACCCTGACCCATATGGGAAAGGCCTTGGGTTCAAGTCCTATATCATCCCAGGAAGGATAGGAATATGCATGCACTCATGGTCTGGACCAGTGGACACTGGGGCTGGATTGTGTCATGAAGACTTTGTTGGGATACCTGTCTTTCTGCCTCTGTCTCTCCCTCTACGTCATGGAGTAACTAAAATGTTTCTCTGTGTGTGTGTGTGTGTGTGTGTGTGTGTGTGTGTGTGTGTGTGTTTTAAGTTTGTATTTTACATTGATGTAGATAGTTTTTCCTGTTTAATTTCTGTTAATACTCAACCTGAAGTTCCTAGAAGTGGTGATAGTAATAAATACACTTTGCTTAATATAAAAATATTTTAAAATATGAAGTCCAGGGACCATCAGTGTGTGTGTGGGCTATATCACTGGACTCCCATGTAGTCGACTGCGGTTCGGGTCCCGGACCCAGTGGCTTAAACTCACGCCGGGCGCGTGTGCATGCGTGCCCAAGATCCCGAGAGGAGGATGGAGAAGAAGGGATTACAGCGTGGCCATCCCCCCTGGGGGATGATTTCTCACTTTCTGTCTCTCTGTCTCTCTCTGTCTTTCCGGTGAGCACACATGCCCTATAGCAAAAATCTCTCTCAAAAAAAAGAAAAAAAAAATGAGGTCCATAGCAAAAATTTAAAAAGGCATTGCTTAGAAGGAATTTTAAAAGGAAATCATAACGGTGGCAAAATGCTGAGAATTACTTCAACAAATAATGTCTTTTTCTTTTAAGAGAGAGAGATTTTTGCCATAGGGCACATGCACTGGCTGGAGAGACAGAGAGACAGAAAGTGAGAAATCACCCTCCAAGGGGAATGACCATGCTGCAATCCCTTCCCTCCACGCTCCTCTCAGGATTATGGGAATGTATACACATGCACCCGGTGTGAATTATAAGCTGCCAGGTCCCGGACTCAAACTGCGGTCTACTACGTGGGTGTCCAGTGACATAACTATTACCCCATCTGCCCATCTCCACAAACGCTATCTTAGTGAGAGTTTAGATTCATTGAGAGTACTGGAGAACATAATTTCAGGCTAAGAATCCAAAGGAAAAGTCCCAAACTAAGCCTCAGTGGTATTTTTCACAAGAAAGTAAATGTTGTCATTGCTACTGTCACTAGGGAAAAAGACTCCTATTCTTGGTTTCTTGCATCATTAATTACTTGGTCAAAGTCTAGCTCTGAACCTGAGTCTCATGAGAGCGTTCTGTCTTCAAGAGAAGCTGCTAAATGTCTTTCACTCTCGGCCTCTATAGCGATAGACTCTTTGTCCCACACCGAGTCTCATAAGTGGAGAATTTCCCAAATATAGAAAGGGGTTTGGTTGTAGCCCAACATCAACTTAAAAGCATT